>NC_084977.1:11039588-11124588 GCF_963691925.1 Scomber scombrus | reverse complement strand
AGAGACTATCCGAGCTAAACAGTGACACCTATTGGCTAGAAAGCAGTACTGGCGTTTAGGGCCTGTGAAGGGTTTGACTGGCCTAAATCTACAGCACGTCTATAAACGGCATAAAACGGCACATAACCTCACAGCAATAAATAAAATAACAGTGTACCCTCCAAAACTAAGACGACCGGATGTATTAAATCCCTCCTAAAGCTGCAGATACAGTAACGGTGTAGTGATGGAGGAAGAGACAGGCCCAATATTAGCTCATTCTAAGGATTAAAAAATCAAATTAGTAATTTTAAGAGGAATGTAATAGTAATGGAGGTGTATAAAGACTACTAACTGATTGTGAAATGGTCATTAAAGTCCCTGTTGCATACTGTTTGTATTGAATAATAACAGTAGGCCTATATGATGATGATGCGGAACAGACGACGTTTAATTCGTATACATTTGACGAAAAAAACCTTCATAAATAATCTGGAAATATTAACGTATACACAAACATAATTACAACAGGAGATCAGAAGAGACTATAATCTTTAAACCTGCAGTTATCCACAAACAGCAGGCTGCTACAGTCTCTGACAAAGCAAGAAAAATTATACAGGATGTACAGTATAATAATATAATTGGATGTTTTGCTTTTATTAAAAAATAACACAGGAGTCGTTGTGTTTTTATGTGTTTTTGTCTCAATGAGAAGGTTGTTTCTGTTTATGAAAAGTGTTAGGACACATGAGAAGCTGTTAAACTCGTCAAAGGTTGTAAATCTGTATGAACAATGATTCACAAAGATTCTGTGTTAAGCTTAAAAACTGAAAAAGTTATATTGTGGAGTTAAATTCTTATTAGTTATTAAAGAAACTGAATCAGTTAAATATTTATTTGTATGTCTTCGTCTCAATGTCATTTAACGTTAATTTAACGAACAAATCAAAAATTACTCTTTTACTGTATCGTGTACAAATAGTCCAATTAGACATTTATTAAGAGAACATTAGCAAATAATTAACCGCAAGTTGTGATATTTATTTTGCAGTTTTGCAGGAATAGACAGTAATAGGCCCATGTTGTAATTACAATAGTTGCTTTATAACGTATCTTAGATCATACAAATAAATAAAATCTGTTAGAAATACACGATTCTATGAAATACATTAGAAATAACAATTTTAAGAATCTTTTGGACAATAAAAGTCAATAAAATGTGCAGTGTAACCAGAAACGCAAACGAATTAATTTAGTGAATACAAAACACTGCGGTGCATTAACTGTTCCCAAATTTACTCTAATGTTCATTTGTTGTTAGTCGTTGTTTGATTTTTTGCTTTGAATAGAAATGAAGCAGCTCTGATGTTGTCTTTAGAAAAAACCTTTGTTGTTTCTTTACTTATGAATTGTTTATTATCGCCACTTACAGTGGATAATGTTAAGTGTTTTCATTGGTATTAAATTAATAGCAAAATGTCTTCCTGGGGAAAAAAGTCTAAAATCGTTTTTTATTAAAACAAAAAGTCTGAATTACTTTTTTTCCCTCACACATAAATCACCACATTATTTAACTCTGACCATATTCAACATGTATTTATTTTACACTGTGCACATAGTATAACAGCTCACTGTTTATACAGTGTTTAACATATTTATTAGGTTTAATTCATGCACACATGGTTACATACTGACCTTCTGCTCTACATTTTGTATATTGTTTTGTTTATTTATTTATATTCATCCCGGTTGAATGTGTTTTCTTCATGTTCACTTCCACTTTAGTCCATTTTCATTCTGTATAAATACATGTGACTTTTTATATCTCTACAATAAATGCACATTTGCTACTGTTAGCATTATCTTGTGGGCTAAACTGTACTTTATTGCACTGGTACTTATTGTTGTAGGTACATATCAAGTGCAATGACAGTTAAGTTGTTTTTGAATCAACCAGTAAATCATGTAAAACCACACATACACACACACACACACACACACACACACACACACACACACACACACACACACACACACACACACACACACACACACACTCACACACTCACACACACACACACACACACACACACACACACACACACACACACACACACACACACACACACACACATACAGAAACAAATCCAATCCTAATTCTCTTTCAAACTACATCATCCACCTTCCCCTAAATTTCATTCATTTCTGTCAAATTTGTATGACTGTTATGTCATCATGCATGACCAGAGCGAGCTCGGTTCAATTGTTAATAACTGACCGATTCAAGTGGCCACTTCTGGGAATTGTAATGGCCACTCTTCAAAGAGGCTTGACCTGACATGGGGGACATCAGGTGTCAGAGGTCACACATGAAGACCAACAAGGAGCAAATATTTGTCCTTTCCTCTGTCATGCCCCCAGATTAGCAGCTAATAGAAATTAATTGTTATAAGTTGTTTTGGGTTGGTGGAGGCTGTTTGTACTGGCAGGTGTTATTACAAGCCTTTAAACACTCAAATCCAAATAAATATAGGTAAATATTAATTATCGTGAGCTATAAGCAAAATGATACAAATGTGAATTATTGAAATATACACAAGTATAATATTTTACACCTTGATATCCTCACATTTGGAGAAAATAACAAACATTTCTAATTTGTGCAATTTCACCCCGATTACTGTCAGTAGAAAAATTACAGCAACATTTTAGGTGCCCACTGAAACTCTCAAATCTGTTTGAATGTCTTAGTTGTATTTATGCTACTGGTGCAACATTATAGATCTATGTTTTGTTTACAAGAGTGTAAAGTCTTGATAGTTTTCTTGATCATTACATGCTGTTTCAGATGCTACTGACATAGCAGGGATATGAGACAATTCTTCACTAATATAAAATGCTTAAACTATACCAGACAGTTTATGAAAAAAGGCAACAAATATTAAAATAAACATACTGTTTTCTTATTAACTTAACAGTAATTTTGCTATTGTCACTTCCAAAAACAGCAACCAACAGAGTCACTTCTCAAACAGGTGAGTAAGGAGAATCTGAGTCAAATCAAATCTTGATGGTAAGACTTCCAGTAACAGTGTGAGAGTGAGAGACACTTACAGCTCCTTGCATTAAGCTGACAGGACCCTGCAGAACAAAGTGTACTGCAGATGCACTCAGCAGAAATGACCAATTGGCCTAATGCAAAGGCTTTCAGGGGAGCAGCACCTCACTGCATCACTAAGGAATCAGGCAAATTTTAAGTGAGATCATAAAGACACTCAAACTTCCAGAGTCATGAAGTATATAAAAGATGTTAGGCCATGCATATCAGTTTAGGCCTACAGGTTGAAGATTGAGGCAAACTGCAGGCATCATGTGTGTCCATCATTATTCCAACATCAAGACAGATGCAGAAGAGACTCATTTGTTCAACCAAAATTAGCAGAAAACAGAAGACATTTACAGAAATTGACCAAGTGTGAAATGGATGACAAAAATTAATTAAAACTCTGTAACCAATTTAAAACGCACAGCTCATTCACCATCAAGAAAACTAGAAAGCCCATCAACTTACATTGTAGCAGCGTCTTCTGATGCCCAGATGAGAGGAAGGGGAAGAGATGTTGTTTCATTCCTCGCCATGTGAAAACAGACTGGTTTCTTGCTGCTTTCCTGGTTTAATTGGAAACAGGCTGAAGTGTATGCTAATGAGCGCTGACATCACTCTTAACAGCCTCCACTCCATAAAGGAGAGGAGCAAAGGGCCAAAGTCGCGCCTCTTTTCCCAGGCAATTCCTCCGGTCAAGTTCAAGCGCAGCGCCAGTGCAGACAATTGTCATTCAAAACACGTTAATGCACAGAGCAAATGCATTGGGGGAGGATCGACTGTAGGCCTCCAAACCCATTCAGCTTAAAACATGAACTTGGTAGATCAATTATAACCTATTCATTTGTCAAATCTCAGTAAAAGCACTTCACTGCCTCGTTTTTCTGAGGAAATGAGAAAATACACGAGATACATATTTTGGCATGTTTACCTGTGTTTGTGTCTGCCCACTATAAATGAAAATTCATTTATTTGAAGCTTGGACTTCGAAATAATGAATATTTAAAAGCTACTGTATTTTCATTTCAACGCTGTAAAAAGATTTCCAATCAGATATTTTTATTTGCTTTTCTTATATATACTGATGAGAAGCTCTTTTTTACACTTCAGTCGCCTGTTATCAAATCTTCTTCTAAGCAGAGAAAATATGAAGAACGTCTACTCTTTATAAAGTATGACGATGATATGACTGCAGGTAAAGCCATCATCTCCTGTAGAATCACTCCATTAAATCTAAATCAATCACAGATGTAGGAGAGAAACCTGGTTAATTGGAGATTTTTTCAGTTCTGAGATAAATGAGTGAGAGATTCCAGACTGTGTGAAACAATCTGAGTCGGTGTCAGAAATATATCTTTAATATGTTGTCGTTTTAGTGCAGATGACCGTTCACGCGAATACGTCGTCATTTGGCACAGAAAAGTCAAATTAAAACACAGAGCTGTGTGTGTGTGTGTGTGTGTGTGTGTGTGTGTGTGTGTGTGTGTGTGTGTGTGTGTGTGTGTGTGTGTGTGTGTGTGTGTGTTTGCCTGTATGTCACGGAGCGCCCAGCAGTGCATGCTGACCAGTCTACCATATATGGGATCATCTATGCGACCAGCAACGCAAGCACTGTGACACAGAATTACCAGCGTACATTTGCGTAATTACAGTATAAGCGTGCAATGATTCATGTCGTCCAAATCCAGAATCTGTGTGAGGACAAGCCAAAGTAACAGCTTAACACAATACAGCAGAACCAGGCCCAGCTAATTCTCCTTTTGCTTGAATCTGAATACAGATCAAACCAGATGAGCCACATACAGTCAGTGAATATGCAGATGTGAGGCTTAAAGGATGCATCTGTGTATGAGACACAAAAGGTACAGTATTATTGTGTGTGTGTGTGTGTGTGTGTGTGTGTGTGTGTGTGTGTGTGTGTGTGTGTGTGTGTGTGTGTGTGTGTGTGTGTGTGTGTGTGTGTGTGTGTGTGTGTGAGAGAGAGAGAGTGAGTGAGTGAGCATATCTGCACATGTAGCATCACCACAATCTTAAAACTAAATGCTGAACCCCCACCCCAACCCCCAAAAAATAAAATAAAAATGATCTGGCATGAACTGATCTGAAATACTGTATTTTTCCTTCTGTTAAGTTCTTTCCATGGACAGCTACAGGTTTTAATTTGGCTTGAATCAATACAAATGAGACTTTACAATTGTGGTTGTTACCTCATTTACAGTTGAAACGTGGAGTGAACCTATACACAGTGAAGACTTACCTTGAATTTAAAGTAATGCACAATGCATTTATACATTATTGACACATGTTATTTGCTTGGTTGGAGAGAAAAACAGACATGCATTTGTCTGGGATCACCATACAGTATGTGACACCAATCATACTGACTGTGTACAGTAGAGACACTGAAGAGAGATCAAGTGTTTGCAGGCCCTATCTTACAACATTCCTTATGATATATGTCTGTCTGGTAATTCACAGTCATGAGTCTCACTCCTCTTTTAAATAAATCCCTGTGACAAAACTGATCTGGGCCTCTATAGCAGGTTCCCACAGCTCTCCCCCACACTGCAGAGGAGGCAGCAGTTAGGAAAGAAACAAAAAGGAAAAGAGCGGGGAAAATGAAGGGAGACGAGAGGAGGGGGATAAATAAAAAATATATATAAAAAATAAGACGACGGTGGTGGGTGTTTCCTTTGACGGGGCACCATTGCAACATTTGCATATATTCAAATCATTCAATGAATACCGTGCATGGGGGCAAACAAAGACGAGCCAATGGGAGGGCCACGTTCCCTGCTGCGGGTTCAGAAGCAGCCGCCGGTATCCCAGCAGCACCCTGGGAGAGACACAGAGTAGTGGTGTGGGAACCGAGAGGCCCCCCGAGCTGAGCAGGGGGGGGGGGGGGGGGGGGGGGGGGGGGGGGGGCACTTGTAGCCCGTGGTGAATTAGCATTTTATTTGTGTCCATTTTCTTCAGTAATTTCTGCCCTGCCACTTCAGCCACAGATGGCTAACATGGCTGAGGGATTAGCATTTGTGTCAAAGATGATAATGATGGAAGTGTTTTTCCACCCAGACACAGACATTTCTTCTCACAGTGTGACTGACATTTTAATGTCTGAGATGCTGGGCAAATGCACAGAATGTTTAGTCATTTTAGTATATTTTTAGCTGTTTGTGACCAATGGTAAATGTTGGCGTTAATAACCTACATGTTAGATGATACTAGAATGATGTTATAGCATAAAAATACAACAAATCTTGCTCTACATTGCTCTCTCAACACGTAAAAGAGGCCATAAATGCTTCAGTTCATCATATCAGGCCATTCTTGCTGGGTGTATTTTATCTTCAGCAGCAGCAGGAGGAGATGGAGAAACAAGCGCCTTTATTTCTTGAAAGTTACAAAAGTGAAATTCTAATTAAAACATGATGGCTCCATTCCCCCTCGCTCAGAATCTCACAATCTAATTGCCTCATTGGACTGCAGTCGCATCAACAAGACTCCTAGAGTTCAAACAACCATCACTGAGTTTCATATTGAGCTGAACAATTAATTTCATGTGATTTATATGTACAGATGCCTGCCCGGTGGTGCGTGGATGGCCACCAGAGATGCCGTTGCTTCATCGCACAAAGCTCCATTGGATCAAATTCACAGCTCTCATTGAAACGTCATGCTCTTGTGCGCAAATTCACGGGGCAAAGGATCAGACACATCTTCAGCAGAAGGGGTGCCACCAATTAGCAGAAAGTGGGAATTCAATCAACTCTGCCGACCACCCAAATAACATGGACGCACATGCTAAACACAGATTTGAATGCCGTGAATGGTTTTAGTAAAAGATCTTTGGAGGGCGTGCTGCTGGAAACACTTTGCACTGTTGGAGGCATACGGGCCTCCGCTTTATAGAGGATGAGCTGACATTATAATGCATGTACAGGCCAGTGTGTTTGTGTGTGTGTGTGTGTGTGTGTGTGTTTGTGTTTGTGTTTTTGCATGGACAATAACAATCATTCTCATCCTGAGTGACCAAGCATACCACACATGGAGGATGCACCCAGAGCTGTTTTCCTTGTGCCACAGTACGTCACAAACACTTCATGGCTTCTAATAATCTGTGGCTGAGAGAATATAACACATAATGCATCAATAAATTACAGAGATATGAACTTTGTCTACAGGCTTAAAGATAACCATGCTGATATTAAAGGCGTTTACTTATTTGTATCCATCTAAATGGAAAAAACACTGCTTTAGTACCTGAGTACATCTGTACACTCCCCCTCCCTCCGCTTTGGTGTCCGTGTGTTTAATGCCAAAGTAGAGAGTAAGAGGAGCATATCTGAGACTTTAAGCCTCGCAATTTGCATAATGTTTGTTTTTATCCAATGAAATGGTAAAGATACATGATGGTGGAAGCATGAAACATGGAGATTATCATTAGGAGGATCTCACAGAGGCATTCAGGGGTATTGAGGAAGAACAAGGAACTAAGACGGATCAAATTCTTACATTTTAATTAGAGATGAGGATAGGGAGCATGTTGGTAAATTAAACCTGATGCATGTAGCTTCCTTTTTAAATGTTTAGTATTTTTCCATGTTCTCCATGTAAAGAGCATTGGCTTTATTAAAGACAAGTGCGATCTTTATTTTTCATCCACATTTTGTCTAACAGTGATATTATGAAATAATGATTTATTTAAAATTTAAATAAATCCTTATTTCATAATATCACTGACCCTAACCCTCTGCTTTAACAAAACATATTATTGATATGTTTTGTTAAAGCAGACACAAATGATAGCACTTTTTCCGCTGTGTGGCTGCTCTGGTGCCTTCATAAATACTGCTGAAGGTGAGTGATATCACAGACATTTAAACTGATAGTAAAGATGTAGTAAAGATGTTGAAATGTTTTCAGGAAAATTGTTAAAACTCATAATAGCACGACCAAAGTACGTTCACTGTGCCACTTGATTTGTAAAATAGAAAAACAAGTTCCTAAAGATCAACATTGTTAATGGTCTCAATCAAAAGCAAGTGACACAGGCACAAGGTGGTTAGAGTTAGAAAACTACTATATACGTAAGTAAAAGTCGATTAGCAGTAAGTTTCAAATGTAACACAAATCAATTTGAGGTCCCTTACAGAAAATTTAAAGTCACTCTCCTCTCAAAAATATGTTTTTCTTATTGTCCCTAAAATTGGATGTTTGAACTTCACTATGCAGAATGATGTATGTACGAGTTTGACACCAGAAGGCTGTTTTCAAATTCATCTGCTGAAAGTAAAAAGTTCTAATTTTAAGGGATGGGCCTATGAGCAGGATTTGTGACATGATAACTAGTTTGGAACCAATCCTGGTCCAATATTGATCTTAGACAAGTGTTATGTAGAGAAGAAGTAGATGTCATTTTAAGGACTTCAGCAAGATAACGGAACTTTTTGGGGGGAAAGACAGTATCAGACATACATGATTATTTTATATACATCTTAAAACATGTAGTTTAGTTACAAACTTTATTGTCATTATATTGAAGGTAGGACAACAATATAATACAATTTAGATAGCACTCCCTGAGCCATAAGAACATATAAGACAATTAAAAACAATTCAAGACATAAATAAAACATTGATTATTTATAAGGGCAATAAAGTGCAATACGCCTTTATTGCAATACAGTAGGCCACATGGAAACAATTGACAGAATTTAAGGTACACTTTTATATTATTACACAAAAAGAGTTTTGATTTGTAGTCCTCCAGTGAGTGTGTGTGGGATACGGGGGGCGGGGGGGATCAGGCCATGTTCATTGGTTTAACAGCTTGGGGGAAGAACCTGTTTTTCAGTCTTGTAGTGTGTGACCTGCCAGAGGGAAGTAGTTGGAAGTGGTGGTAGCCAGGATGGGTTGGGTCACAGATGATATTTCAGGCCCTGCCCTGACAGTGGGCTTGGTAAATGTCCCCAATTGCAGGAAGCTGGGTGCCAGTGACGTATTGTGCTGTCTTGATGAGTCTTTGCAGAGCCCTCTGGTCCTTTTTGGTGCAGCTGGCAAACCAGGCTGTGATGCAGTATGTGATGATACTCTCCACAGTGCAACAGTAGAAGTTAACTAGCAAGTTCTGTGGCAGACCAGCTCTCCTCAGCTTCCGAAGGAAGAAGAGACGCTGTTCTGCCTTCCTAATGATGGTGGATGTATGTGCAGCCCAGGAGAGGTCCTCAGAGATGGTTACCCCCAGAAATGTAAAACTGGACACACTCTCCACTGCTTCACAGTTAATGAACACTGGATTATGATTGGTTCTCCTCTCTTTCCTGAAATCCACTACAATCTCATTTGTTGTCTTGTTGTTCAGGACAAGATTATTTGTGGAACACTAGGCTGTCAGGTTTTGCGCCTCAATCCTGTATGCTGAATCATCGTTACTGTGGAGATAAGGCCCATGACTGTCGTGTTGGCTGCAAACTTTATGATTGTGTTTTTTGCATGTATGGGCTGACCCACCCCACCCAGTCATGGGTGAAGAGGGCATACAGGACACACCCCTGAGGAACATCAGTGTTCAGGATGAGAGTGGAGGATGTTTGTTTTCCCAGTCTTATAATCTGGGGACGGTTGGTCAGGAAGTCCAGCATCCAGTTGCAGATGGTTGTGCTCAGGCCCAGTCCATGAAGTATAGACACTAGGTTGTTGGAGATGACGGTGTGAAAGGCTAAATTTAAGTTGAAGAAGAGCATCCTGACATATGTGTCAGGACGTTCCAGATGCTCCAGTATAGTGTGAAGGGCAACACAGATTGCATCTACTGTTGATCTGTTTGCCAGGTAGGCAAACTGGTGCTGGTCTAATGTGGCAGGGATAGAATGTTTAATCTGGGCCAGAATTAATCTCTCAAAGCATTTGGCTATCACTGCCTGAAGTACCCTTCCCGGGACGCCATTTGGTCCGGCTGCGTTCCTCATGTTGATGTTGCACAGTGCCCTATTGACCTCATTTGAGTCCAGTATGAGTCCCTGATGATCTGGTGGCAGCCTGTCCATTACCCTGGTGTTGTTATCTGGATCAAAGCGGGCAAAGAACCTGTTAAGGTCCTCTGCTAATGAGGGATGCTGCTTTTGGTATGATTGTCCTTCTTTTTGTAGTCTGTCATGACCCGTATGCCTTGCCACATACTTTGTTTGGAATCGTTACTGGTGAAATTTTCCACAATCCTGAGACGTTTTTTGCTTCTTTAATGCCACGTTTAAGATTTCTCTTGGCTAGGCTATAGGCTGTAGTGTCATTGGCTCTGTATGCATCATGCATCTCTAAGCCTTAGCAAGTTCCTAACTTTGTTGTTCAGCCAGGGTTTCTGGTTAGGAAACTCGCAGATTTTCTAAGCAGTGGTGACATTTTCGGTACAAAAGTTGATGTATGATACAGTACTGATGAGGTGTACTCATCAAGGTATATCACCAGCACTCAAACCGTTTTGTAGTTGTGCTGTTGCAACATCAGGCCACACTCTAACTTCTCTGCTAGTTGGTTTAGCTCTGCTGATGAATGGATAGGGGATCTTTAACAATTCATATACCTTGGGTTTTTGAAGGGAAATGAATCACTACCAGAAGCATTTAAGCAATTAAATTAAACTAAACAGTCAAGTAAAAGTAACTCAAAAATGTTTGTCATGTTTTAAACAGTCAAGTGATATGACAAAATGACTAGACCTAACTCAAAGATTTTCTTAATGATCCCCGCCAGAGATATTTTAAAACATATAAAAACACGCTGCTAATGCATATTTAGTGTTTAATATTGTTATTATACAAACAAATTAAATCACCTATTTCGAAATTCTTAACATGACATCTCTCCTTTCTTCCCTCATGTAAATATAACTCATTTCAACGATGAATAATACATCCATGTGCACTACGGACGTCGAGTTTTCACATCACACCTGTGTAAATTGAATATTGGACCTTGATTGGATTCCAAACTTGTTGATGTCACGAATGATTCTTATGAACTCATCCCTCAGACGTTGCACATACATTATTCTGCATAGTGAAACTCAAACATTCTACTGAAGTAAACAAGACGACAAACAAATATTTGAGTGGAGAAAGAGGTTAATAACTAAAGTACCTCATTCACGCCATTGTAGGCTGTGAGTTGTAGCAGTTGACAACCCCCTGTCGATGTCGAAGTTACAATTTACGCAGCTTTCACGAAACTCCTGAAGGCAACGCTGACATCCGGGATCCGCAGTTAGTTTCACATGTCGGTTGCTTCAGCTGTCAGGACTCTGCTGCATGTGAAGAAGCTAAGGCAGCTTTTCTGTACAACCACACCTTTCAGAAGGAGACATGGTAACTATATGCTAACTCAAGTCACGTCCTCTTTTTTGGCATCTTATTACCAATCTTACCAGCGAGCTGTTAAGTTTGCCAGCGAGCTCTTTTTGCTAATAATGGTCACTATGAGACTAGTAGTCGCTAATGCTAACTAGCTAGCTCACGCTGTGCAGCAGTGCTGACAGCTGCTGAAGTTTCGCTAAATTTAGCACGATAGCCATTTGCTAACTTTCATTCATTTTTGCAGCGGCTTTCAATGCTGTGCTTAAGCTTGCTGAACTGTATGTCCTGCTGCTGGTAGCTGTTTAGCATGGTATGTGACTTAGCTTCTAATGCAGCCTGCGATTCATGACCTAACTTTACCTTTAATGACCTCTTTCTTGAAGCTTTTTTGGGGTCTTCTTTGCTGAGTCAACAGGAAAGAATCTCTTGATTTTCACGGTTGTAGAGAGTGCACTCCTACTCTTAATTTCTGATATATAAAAACATGTGATGTTAGCTCTTTATTTCCATGTGCAGAGCTGAAGTTTCACACTTGGATGTAATGTTTTAACATGTGTGTTTGTCCTGACAGGCGTTGATGGGAATTCAGCTGGTGGTCAGTTTGCTGGCTGCCAGCATTATGCAGAGGATGGCTCCACATTACTCATTTGCACGCTGGCTCCTTTGTAATGGCAGGTACTGTCACCCTCTGCTATCAGGTAATACACATTTATTGTGCTGTGCACCTTTTACAGACATGTGCCTGTTGTTTCTTTCAGTCTGTTCCGGTTCAAACACCCGTCAGAAGGAGAGCTGTGTGCGCTGGCGGGGAAGCAGATGCCTAAACAGACCAGGAGAGACAGGTGGGAGTCGGGGGGAGGGGAGGGTCTCACAGTATAGGAAAGAGTCATATTTTAGCAGTGGCTAGAGGAAGAACACCCCATTTTACATATCTTTGTATTCTCTGGAGTAAATTTGCTGTTATTTCTGAGCAAAATGTTGGCTGCTGCAGTTTAAATCCATGTATTGTTATACTCAAAGTATATTTGTTTTGTGTGTCGATGTGTTATTTCCTAGGAGACAGAACGGGGAGAACAAGCCTCTCACTGTGCCCAAAGACATCGACCTTCACCTGGAAAAAGCTCCGGTCAACAACATGGATGCCCTTGGTAAAACAAACGCTGCTCTATCTACACCATCATATGATTGTGCAAGTACAAACACTGCTCAAGCTCTGCTGTTGATACATATCACATACATGTTTTTTTTTTCTTGTTTTATCCTCACAGTGCTGCGTTTTTTCCTGGAGTACCAGTGGCTGGTAGATTTTGCAGTCTATGCAACTGGTGTCTTCCTCTTCACTGAGTGTTATTACAATGTGGTGGATGCCAGCAAAGAGGTTAACATTGGAGCCATCTGGTGTGTTCTGACCGTTCTCTTCAGTCTGTATCCTTCAAACTGTGAAGTCTGTATTGAATGATTATTCCTACAAAAATAATATTATTCAGAACAGGTTATAACTGTTTGCACAATCAAATCTCAAAGGTTGTTGAGCATCTATTCATAGTTGCTGTACATTTATTGCCGGATTGCGGCATTCGCTGTCACTTTTCTACCGTTCACACTCGTTCAACCACTCACTCGCTGCACACACATACTACAAGCAGCCGTATTACATAGAAGAAGCAACGCTATCAAGAGTTTCCTGGGCAACGACACAGGTTGACTCACATTTCGGAACAGTGATGCACAGAGAGGCCTAATAAATGGAAAATCTACATTATTTTTGGCATTTAAAAAAAAGATATTTTTTGCATGGCAGGGCGGGGGTTCTAGTTGGGACAATTAATAGGGGAAACATTGTTATAATTAGGTCAAAAACTTAGGATGGAATAATGTTACTAAAAATATAGTATAGTATATATTTTAGTATATATTTTTCCATTTCGATTGTTTTCATTTAACTTGCAACCCCCAGAAAGACCCTTCGCACTCTGATGAGCCACTACTTTCGCTCTGAAGAGGGTGGCGAGCGCTCAGTTTGCCTTGCCTTTGGCTTTCTGTCTCTGCTGGTGGCCATGCTGGTGCTGGTGGTCAGAGAGGACTACCTGGAGTTCGGCTTGGAGTCTGGGTTTTCCAACCTCTTCGACAACTTGGAAGTCTTTGCCAAACAGCAGGGCTACGCTGAATGGTCGTAAGTATCCATTGTTTGTAGTGCTCTGTTGTGTAAAGGACGAGGCTTATTTTAATGAAATAACTTTTTTATTTGACTCATTTCAGAATCCCAGTGACTAAACTGACAGTGAAGCTCGGTCTGGCCGCCATCTGCGCTTATATTGGTGCTCTCATGGCCTTCCCCGGACTGCGTCTGGCTCAGACTCATCTCGATGCTGTACAGATGAACTCAGATCGCCCACTCATCCAGTAAGAACCGATATCTTTAGCTGCAGAAAACAATGTTTGTTATTCCATATGTAAGTATTACATAATTGATTGATTGACATAAATGATTGGCTCCCTCACATGTCCTTACTGTTTCCCACAGGATTCTGCTGCACATGAGTTTCCTGTCTCCAGTGATTGTATTGGTTCTGTGGGTGAAACCTATTGCAAGGGACTTTCTGGCAAACGCACCATTGGGAAAGACCTCTGTCACACTGTAGGTGCACATACTGAATTTGCTCATTTTCTAGCCATCAAACAGACTGTCCTGATTTTTGCTAATCTTCTGGTGATCTCGTTCTTGCAGAGTACCCAGTGCAGTATTTGACAGCATGCGTCTTTGGATCATCGTGTCTCTGTGTGCGCTGCGGATACTGATGACTCGTTACCACATGCAGGCCTACCTCAACCTGGCTCAGAAGTGGGTGGAGCAGATGAAGAAGGAGGCGGGACGTATTGCTGCGATTGACATTCAGAGGAAGGTCAGATTTGCTATTTATGTTTTTATATTTCACACAGTGATTTTTTTATTTTGTGTCATAAATAACTAAAAATAAGTTTTTGAAGTTGATCCAGCTGCAGGTGGAGAGTAAAGTTCATGTAACGTGTTGTTTTTCAGGTCACACGTGTGTTTTGCTACCTGACTGTAGTTACTCTCCAGTATCTGATTCCTGTTCTGCTCATCCTCTTCTCCACACTGGCCCTCAAGGCACTCGGTGAGTAGAACACCTCCACTGCCAACATCATAACAACTGCAGTAAAAGAAAAACAAACATTTAATTCATAATGATTCACTTTATCAGGATTTGAACCCTAAATATTTGTGTTTCCTGGTCCAAATGTAGATAACCTAATCTCTAATTTGTAATATTCAAAGGCACCATGGTATTAAATTGAATCAATAATGAAAATAATTGTTAGTTGCAGCCCTAATATTGACTAATCTTTTCTGAACTTCCAGGGGACTTCTCCTGGGGGGTGGGTGCAGAGGAGACCCCCGGAATGACACCAGCGTTGGTTATGCCCACAGCAGCACCTGTGCTGCCCGGCAGTCTGGATGAGGATGAGGAGGGGATGGAGGATATGGAAGAGGACATCCAGGCCACAGTAGCCCGTCTGTCAGAGACTTTCGCAGCGCTGCGGTCCGTCCTCACTCCACTATTCTTCCGAGGCTTCTTTGCCTTCTTCACCTGGTGGGTGGCTGCCTGCCAACTGATCAGCTCTCTGTTCGGCATCTACTTCCACCAGTACCTTATGAGCAACTAACAGTGAACTGTCACACTTTCAATGCTGGAGGCTGCAAAGGATGCCTTCAGACAGACAGCAGAGATTTCATTAAAACACACAACTGCAGACAGAGTGCACCATGTTTTCGGATGAGACAGAAGTTTTGATGGTGTTGGGCACCGTCTGTTGCAATACTGGCCACCTTACGGCTGATAGTGACCAGCAAGGTTCTGGTATCAATACCACACATGTACAGAGACAACAGGTCATCTTCCACCTACGTCAGCAGAACCCTTTTCTGCAACCTTTCAGATATATCTATGCCAGTGTTACCTGAATAGTTCTTCATAGAACATTGTTAAATGCTGCAGTTAAGATATTTAATTCATACCAGGGGAAGCATTACTACTTTATCCCTGTGTAGATAAGACTTCTTATTTTTGAGAGGGACTCTTTGTGACCCTTAAGGAACCGATTTAAGAGTGCTAAATGTTTTTTTTGTTGTTTTTTTTTTGTTAGTTCTCTTTTTCTGCTGTAACCTTTTGATTGAAAGGAAGTAGTAAAGCTCAGATCCGGCCAACAGACTGAAAGCTGTCATTATCTAAAGAGTTTCCTTCAGAATTCCTAAGTGCCTGGGAGCTCAGGGATTTGGAGTAAATTTTAAAAATCTCCCTTCTCCCTTTTTCGTGTGTGTTTAGAATGGGGATTAATCTCATGCTGTTATATAGATAATGTTAACACTCCACACATTTTTTATTTCATTTCCAACACTACTCACTGGCAACGTTTTTAGTTGCAGTGTCTTAATTTGCAACATGAGTTTTTTTAGCTTTTCGCTGTTTTATCTCCAATCAGTCATTTACATGTACGATCAATCAAAGCCTGATTAGTCTTTCGTGAGTGGATTTTATTTATTTATTTATGATGCATTGCCTCAAATAACTTTGTTATTTGGAAATGATACAGATGCTGTAATCTGTATATTTCTGTACTTTCCGTTTGTGTTTTGTTTTTGTTTGTGTGTTTTTAGGTAGTGTATTTGAATCGAATGCTCTGATATCATAATACTGTGAAGTTGACTTTTTGAATGCATGGTGTGCAAACTTTTGGCTGTAACCTGAACGTTTTTGTTTATGTGGCTTAATAAAAAAAAACATTATTTTCAGTCTCATGTCACTTTAAAGTTCCTACTCATTTCAGTTTTGCCGCAGAGGAGCGTGAGAGATATCACCGATTAAACAATTTCCTTTAGAAATCTGTGCTCAAAATTGACAAAAGAAATTGTGCATGACAATAGTGTCTCGCCGCTGTGCTGGGTGCTGAACTCTGACCCCAGCCTCCTGAAAAGATCAATCTTTAATCACTGATAATTACTATGAACCTGATGACCCTCAAGAGTCTGCGAAGAAATATATGTGTGAGTGCTCAACTTGGATACAGGAAGTGATATTTTTTCTGGACATCCTCCGATTCATTTAATTTAAACTGCACAAAAACACTTCATTTGTTAGTGTAAAAACATTCAGCGTAGATTTATAAGCTTTATGAGGTTATCAAAACATTCAGATTTACATGCCAGTTGTGTAACAGTTAAAGAACGTGACCTTTCACCAGAGCGAGACTGGAGAGGCTTTTTGTCTGAGAGTTGACATGATTTATTGGTGATATCATTTGACTTCCACATCCAATCAAAAGCCACAAAGGTTCTCCAATTCAGGGAGGGGTGGCCACCTCGCTGTCTTCTTATGTGCACTGGGACATGCTTCATTGGAGGATATCAATCACAGTGCCACTGAAGAGTGGAGAAATTTGGGAGAGTTCCAGTTAACAATCCGTCTCTTGTATAATTGTTGTCTTAAATGTAGTATTGGGGAGTTGTGCACCTAAAGCGTAACTATGCTGCTTGTAAACCATTGTTTAAAAGGACAAAAAACTAAGATCTTGAGAGGAAATTGTTCTTTTCCTAGATTGTGTTGTTGTTAAGTTACATGACTGATGAGCATTTTTTAAGTTGCTTATTTGAAAGCAGCACCCTCACCCGCCATGACCAGTCGAGCTGTGTTCCTGTTCCGTCCATGTGCCTCTGACGGATCTGGGAGAGCGGCCGGCCTAATGAACTGAAAGGTGACGGGGCTGACATATCTATATAATCATATTAATTATGTGCATCTGTGCTGGAGGCCTCAGGCCCCCTCAGTCTGCTCTGTGGACTGCAGCAGGCCAAGTCAGGCAGCCATGGCTGGCTGTGGTTGCTATAGAAACCAGGATGTGTGTGTGTGTGTGTGTGTGTGTGTGTGTGTGTGTGTGTGTGTGTGTGTGTGTGTGTGTGTGTGTGTGTGTGTGTGTGTGTGTGTGTAGGACCCAGACATGCCCTACAGACTGGGCCAGCCTGGTCTCAGGGGAGCAGACCAGACATGACCCCAGTGAGAGTCTCTTTTCATTTAGGGAGGAGACGACAGAGATGGACCGGGGCAGGCAGGGCTCGACTCCTCTGCGCTCCCCCTCTGGCTTTTAGTTGAAATGGAAAGAAGGCAAATGCTCCATAGGGGTAGCATAAGAAAAACGTTCTGACATAGTTACTGTGAGACAACCAGCTGTGGAAATGAGCCTTTTTGTACTGAATGTTTTTAGTTTTTTTTTGAAGACATAAAGGTCTCCAGGCTTTTTAAGTGGTCCATTTTTGTTCCTCGCGTTTGGTGGCTGCATGGTGAGTTGCCTGACAGGGGCTAGACATGATAATGAGAGAGTGTGTGTGTTCAAAAGAACAGAGGTGAATAAGACTAAATAAAAGGCCACATGAAAGCTTGATGGTTACACAGCGGACAGCATTTTATGTCTTCAGATTGAATGTACATGAACAAAAAAACGGTACCAGAATCACCTTTTTCCCTTTCATAAACTAAATGTCATCTTTAAGAAAGAAAAGGAAAGGAAAAAATAGGCCAAGGCAAATGTACAAATCAAACCATCTTTTTTATTTCAAATGAATCACAACAAATGTCAAATAAAAATCTTTCTCTGTTCTGTTAGTGAAGCATTCAGCAAACATAAAAACTCAATCCAAAACATCAGAATACTGATAACTTGGCTTTTCATGCTGATATTAATCCACATAACTGCATAAAAAATGAAAATAAAATGAGAGGGAGCTAATTCCACAGCAGCACTTGAACTTGAAGACCTCCACCGGCTCACTGAATCTCTGCTTCTTGTCATGATGTATTTGTTAAAAGTCCTGTGACCCACTGAACCTTTGTCTTGTGACAGGGATTCATCAGATAATTCAACACCAATAGTTAAGGACAGTCATCCCTGCGCTTCTCATCTCATTTTAGACAGCAAGATGTTGCAAAATAAGCTGACCCCTTGTGGGCAAACAGTGGAAATTCAACAGAAAACCTGAAATATTGAGTATATTCTGCAAAAAGAAGGTTGAATATGTAAAACCAAATTACACAGAGATCCAGTGCAAAAAGAAAATATACAGATTTAATTACAACCAAAAAAAATGTAATGTGTGGGTCTTTAATGAAATATTATATATCATCCAGTAGGCCAAATATTTAGACTCATTGATTACAATGTCTCATACATTTATAAATATCATAAGACAATAATGGACATAATATTTACATTATGAAATGAAGCGCTTCATAAAAACTTTGATAGCATTTAAATTATTTAAATCAAACTCGACCCAATATAGAGGATTACACACAGTACATCTTTGGCTGTTGCAGCATTTGATTTTAATGCATAGGGACAAATATTAAACACTTTGGTCTATAGTGAAAGTAGACTACCGTAAGTTTTGTTACTAATAAAGTAAAAAGATCAAACTAGCATTATTTGGAGGAATTATACGAGTAAAGCTTAGCTTATCCACAATTACAGTCCTACGATGGAAAGAAACCTCTTTTTAACTTAATAAAGAAACCATCCTGTAAATCCCTGAGTCTCGCTGATGCTCAGAATTTGAAAATGTCCTAATACGCAGGCACATTTCAACCCTTCGGAAAAGGCCAAGGCCCCAGCAACAGGTGATCTGGTCACATGTGGGGGAGATTGTCTCACCACCTTTGGGCTAAAAGCTAAAACATTAAAGCATTTATAACAACAAGGGAATTAGTTGCGAAGTTTTACTGAGACAATGATTAAGTTGGGTTGATGTCACTATTTTTCTCCAGTGCTTTCTGCTTAATGCTGAACAATGAAAACATTTTTTTTAGATTATGTTTTTGGACACTTTTGCCTTTATTGGACAGTTACTGGCAAAGAGGCCCACAGGAAACAAGGGGAGAAAGAAATAGGTATGGGTACAATAAAGGCCCCTTACAAGACTCAAAGAGGGGACGTTTCAGATATACGGATATATGGCATGCACAGTAACCACTCGGCTACCAGAGCGCTCCTTTACTGTAACATTTAAGCAGTGGACACACTTTATTGTTATGTCTTTTCACTTCACCGAGGACTGCTTGGAAAGCCAAACATATACGTAGATGTGTTTTGCACTTTTGGAGAAAATTCAGTTGGTCCCGCTATGCTGCTTTTGCTAAAATTTCAGAAAAGTCACAGAACAAAATTAACACATTTCAATTTGTATTTTGATTCACATTTGCTCCACACAGAAAAGAAAACACTAAACCTAATCAAACAAAAAGCAAAAAAAAGTTTGTACGCATCTATCTCATCGTCATGGGATCAATCAAGTGATGCACAGAAGACTCTCCATCACCCAGGAGAGACCAGCTCTGTGTGAGGAGACAAAGAGAGGCTTTCCTCTCTGGGATGATGGGGACAAATGGACCCCATCTCGCTATTTTCTTGCTATGATTTGTGTGAGTGTGTGTGAGTGTGTGTGAGTGTGTGTGTGTGTGTGTGTGTGTGTGTGTGTGTGTGTGTGTGTGTGTGTGTGTGTGTGTGTTGTGTGTGTGTGTGTGTGTGTGTGGGGGGGGTTTGATAGAAGATAGCTGATTGAATGGGAGATGGTGGTAGACTGCGGTAGCCAGCTATCTCTGCCACCCGTCACTTATCTCTAACTGCCTGAGCGCCTGCCCTCCTTCCTCCTCATCTTGTGGGTATCCAGCTTTGGGAAACTCCTTCGTCTCATTGGTTGGATGGGATTCTGGAGGGGTATGGCGAGCCGAATCCGGGTTGCTCATTGGAGAATGCTGCCTGAGGTGGTGTAGAGGAGGGGAGGTGGGCGAGGACATATGCTCAGGAGAGCTACGCTCCGATTTGATGTGCAGGTTGAGGGAGGAAGGATGTGGAGAAGATGAGGAGCAAGACTGAGAGGGGAAGGAGCACCCTCCACTGGACATCCTAGAAACAACAAGAGGAAAGACAAAAGAAATCTGAGTTTGAACAAACACAATCAATTCAGCAATTATGCTTTAAGTTCATCAGGTGCAATTTAATGACAGTTTAATGCAGTTAAAATGAATAAATATGGAATTTGAAATTCTTCTGCTGTTACAACATAAATAGATGTAATGCCTACATACAGTATGAGTGACAGCTAAATGTAGAATATACATGAATGTGTGAATTCATATTTTATGGAGGAAATTATCTCTAAAATGTAGTGGCAGTTCACTTTAACGCAGCTAAATACAATCTTTCCACATTAAAAGTCTAGATGAAATGGCATTCTGAGCGTATCTAACTTCCGTGCCGTGACATATTCTCAAGGATGGACAGGCAGGACATAATGTTGAAAGGAAGTCGATTTGAATGTTCAAATATGTTATATTAAATCTTAGCTCTGTGCTCCTAAAAGTTGAACATTAATTGATGGATGGATGTCACAATATTATTGGTAGAAACTGCTTGGTTGAAGCCTATGTTAGCATACGTCATATTTGGTTTTACAGGAAGAAAACATGATTGGATTTTGATATAAGAATACAAAGAAATTGATTTTTTGGTATATTTTTGTTCAGTAGGTGCACAATATAACCAGGGATGTGATCTAAAGGGGTTAAAAAGGCATTTTCATTTTATCTTGACTTTAAATACATTGACAGAGCAGTTCAAAGTGCCCAGAGAGGGGGGATAACATAAATAATATCTTATTAATGAGAGATGATTTTTGCATATTGACAAAATGATCGCCAAAACATCATAATTTAGTGAAATTTTTTTCCCCCTTATTTTATTTCTTTTCTTGTGTTTCTTTCATGTTTTCCTCTTTCACATATTGTCTTTCTTATTGATCAAAATTTGTTTTCTTTTTTTTTGGGACTATTTTGGGGGATTTGTTTATTTGTTTGTTTTTTGAGGGAGTCGTTGCCTGACATACTGTTTTGTGTTCCAGTTCTTGATTTTTTCTAAAGATGCAAATACTGTATGGTCATTACACATGCTGATTGAAATCATTTAGAGATATGTATATGGGCGCACTATGATGCCCGTGCCTAATTATGATCTGACTGCATGAATCGATGCACAGCAACAGTAAAAAGCTCTCAGAAAAAACAACTGCCTTTTTCCTACACAATGGTATCATGTTACGCATTAATATCTTTACCCTGGGCTTATATGAGGCCCATGTGGCTCCTGAGGTGGCTGCACTGGTTGCCAGGGATTCATTGCTCCTCGTTGTAGACTAACAGAGTGATAAAAACCAGACTGGCTGTAATCTGGAGAGAAAAGACATGGATATGAGTTGAGGTATGAAATAGAAAACTTTGAACAAAATTGATGTTGCACAGCAGACGTACCAGATGTTCCAGGGGAGGGGAGGCCGTAGCCACCCAAAGTGTGGCCCAGCAGCCCTGCCTTGCCCATAGCTACCATGGAGCTGCCACTGTGCAGACCCTGGTACAAGAGACCTCTCTGATGAACAGAGAAAGAAAAAAAGTCAGGTTTGTAGTGATACAGCGATATCACATGCATGTGTATGACACAGAACTTTTTTTCTATCATTTCTGTGAGTGGCGTGACAGTGTCAGAAAAAACTGTGCTTGTTTTAGAACAATTTGCTTCCATTGGTGAGTTCATTGACTTTTGCTAAAGAGCAACACATTTAGGAGGTGCCACATACAGTACATGTTAGATTTACTAACACCCATCAGAGTAGATCACATTTGATAGTAACAGCTACTCACAGCAGAGTTGTGGTTAGCACGTGTGGCACCCATGCCCTGGTTAGCAGCCTCTCCGCGGAGGTTCTCGCTGCCCAGGTTCAGAGGAGGAGGGCTTTTAATGTCAAGAGCTCGATTCAGGTTGCCGTGGGAGAACACAGAGTAGCCGATGCCTACAGTATCCAGTGAAAGAGAGGAGCAGGAAGTGAAAAGAGATGTGAGCATGTTTCGCTTGCAGAGCAATTGTTTATTCTCTGTAATACATTCTTCTCCTCCTTCTGTTTCTGCCTCCATCTGTGATATAAAAAAAAAGAACTTCTTCTTTTAGGGTGACCTTTGCATTAGAATGTGGCCTTTATGGGATCTAAGGCAGCCAACATTAATTTGTTACAAGTGTGCTGATGAGCTGAGATAATCTAGTTTGAACTGATCATACATATATATACTGTAATCTCTTTCTTTATTTAATTAGTAGATAAACTACAATAATAAATGTAAAAACACTATTATGGGCCATTTCATGTCAGTCAATTATCAGCATCTAATGACATCATAGTGTGTCCAAATAGTTAAAGACTGTAAAAGAAGCTGAAATAAGTGGCAGGTGCGATAAATTCTGTACAGAAACCACAGAACTGGTTACAGCCGCTGTTAAACTGGAGGAGGGCCAGTTTCACACAACAGACCGACTGCATGTGCGGATTAGTGCACACACAAACATGCACACGCGCATACACACACACTTCCTGTGAGTTCACAGCCAGCTGCACAGAGGCCTGACAGTATACATATGAATTTTACAGCGAGCGTTTAGCGAGACCCTAGAAAAGCATTTCATGGATTTTCACGCTAAATGATTTGCATCTATTTTTAAGCAGAGAGATGATCACTGCTCAATATTTCAAACATACGGGAACAAATGGTAATATTCTGTAACACATTGCCAATTTGTAAATGGACAGTTATGAATTGCTTACATCTTCAGTGGCAGTGAATGCAATTGAAACATTGTTCTCCATTCAGTGGAGAGTTTTAATTTCATGCTGGTAATCATTTTCTCATACTAAGAGCCTTATTCTCCAAATAGTGTATGTTTAATGTAATGAAACTCTTCTTTAAACTTGACTTTTCTCGACATAGAGAAAGCAAACAGTGGTATAGTAAATGAGTGTACATTGAAATTGGATGATTTGCTTCAGTATTAAACTTTACTCCTCTTTTTTATAAATTGTGTGAATTTTTCTTTACAATTATGGAATACAGTTTGTAGCAATACACATGTAAAGTAGTTATTTTATACAGTATGTGTAATCTATCTGTCAGCTGTTTGTCAGTATTATGAATCTCTAAATTGGCAACACGCTTTTGCACAAATAGTTACTTGGTATTTATAACAGTGTTAATAGTCTCCTTGTGTTAGCCGTCCTTCTGCTCACCTGAGTGTGGAGACATGAAGGCGCTGTGAGTGTGTGGTCCAGAAGGGCTGGCAGAGCCGGGTCTGGAGCTCAGAGTTTTAAAGCCTGGGGGTCTGTGGGAAGCCATGCTGGATCCGGAGGAGTTGGCGAAGCCGTTCTCACAGCCCGCAGACACCAGGAACTGGGCCTCCGGTGAGAGCAGGGATGGAGCCTAAAGTGTCAAATATATACATATGATGACAGTATAAGAATTTAAATGCAAAAAATGTCAGCAAGAGAAAATAAATGTAATTTTTAAATAAAGGAATCTTTAAGTCAGATAAATGTTGACTTCTGGACATTTGAATCATTTTAAGTTATTATGAGGAAAAAAGCAATTATGAGAATTAAAAGAATTAATGCTGAAACTTCATATTTTTCAAGAGACATCCACTAATGACTCTACTTCTTTCCCTGTATCAGCCCGAGTCAGCTCAGCATGTATGTGCTCGTGTGTGTGTGTTTGTGTGTGTGGACTGACATAGAGGCGCTGGCGAGCCACAGAGAGATCCATTCCCTCGCTGAGAGGATATTTATCTGGAGCCACCTGCATGCTTTCTTCACTGTCAAGCTCTGAGCCTTCGAGACCGAGGCCTTTCCTCCGCAGAGTCTGATGCCGAACAGAAAGTGCACATGAAAAATGACCCAGAACAAGAGCAGTACTAGTCAGAAAAGCAAGACTGACATATGACAGGTTTGTTTTTAAACACATCATTGTTTGCACAAATCATGCTTTACTTTCATTTTTCATTAATAGTGGCTTGGACAATACCTCCAGTATATCCGTGTTAGTGCGACTCTCGTGCGGCTCGCTGTACTCTGTGTATTTTAGCAACACTTTGTCCATGTCTGTGCTGGCGTACTGGAACAGACGGTTGGTGCTGTTGAAGATGATGAGGGCGATCTCACAGTCACACAGCACGCTCAGCTCGTAAGCTTTCTTCATCAGACCAAACTTGCGCTTGGTAAAAGTCACCTATGACATGAAAAAGACACAGATGCTAATTTTACCTTTAATCTCAACTAGTTACGGATGATATAAAAGATTATATACACCCTAAGTCAAATATGTAAAAAAGTTGCATTATAAATATTTCTGCCTATTGTGCTGCAGGACTGCGAGATGCAAATAAATTGTGTTGTAGCAGAATTTACAAAAGAAAAAAGCACTCCAGATTAATGATATAGCTGTTTAAAAGCAATACGGCTTAAGGAAAATAATCATTATTTTATTTATTTTTTAATGAAAAAGCAGAACACACAAATCCAAACCGATCACCTGAATATACTCACTCACAGTGTTCACAGTAAAATGTATTTTTATATCCCAAAAAGGTTTTATGTCCTCAGGCCTTCAAATCAGATAATGTAAACCACCAAAATGAAAATCAGCAGTATGATCAAGTTCCTTCTGCGTATTTCATGATTTTTTTTCACACTGTTCACACTTAATGACAATATTCACGCTGCCATGGTAATAAGAACCTACAGTGTTTACATCCATCAACAATTAACATATTTTATTAAGATATAAATAAGCTTCGACTGTGATGTGATCATTTCTCACCATTGCCTCAGTCTGTGATAACTGAATAAAATATATTTAGCCTCTGAGTACACAAAATGATACTGTGTATACTGGAAAATATATTCAATCTGTGTTATCAGATTTATCTTCTAACAAATTTATGAAAACTCATTTTTATTTTATTATATTTTCAACCTTTTAGTGGTGATAAACAAATCTCACTTCCACTTTTAGGTCTTCCATAATTTTCTTACATTCACATAAGCAGTTCATTGTTTCATTTTTGTTGTTTCAACAATAAAAAGCTGACGGGGAGATTTTATTTTATATGTACAGTAAGTCTGACCAAATGTGATTATACACCGATTTGGCTCCAAACACTCAAGACATATCCCCTGCATTAAAATCCAAATGAGACAAACAGTTTGAGTTGTTTCACAAAACTACTGGAGTCTCAGCTGCAACTGCACAACAGTATATGTAAAATGACACCACTCTTCATTTATTTTGCATATCAGGCACTGATCTCTGTCTGCCGTTTCTGCCGATGTGCAAGTCACAGCTATGTGACTACTACTTGTGGAAGTCTATGAAATGTCAGAAAACAGTGAAAAAAAGTGAGCCCGAGGGGACATCTTCAAATGTCTTGTTTTGTCTGACAAACACCACAAAACATAAAAAGACTCATTTGACAATTATTTTGGCATTTTTACTTTATTAATGACTTCACATGTGTGTGATTTACAAAATATTTAATTGATTTTCTGTTTTTTACAATATATTGTTTCAGCTCTAGTCACAAAAGGAGTTAATATGACATTTTACAAATAACACTGACGGTATACAGTGTTATTATTACTTTATAGTATCGCACATGTAGAAAAAATAGCTCTGGTTTTGACTCTAATAAAGATCAAATATGTCCACCCACCTGTCTATTTCTCTGGTCCAGAATACGAGAAATCTGTATTTTCTTTCTTCCCATCTTCTCTGCCGTTTGACACTCTGACACCTGCAAGAGAAAATATAACAATGTTATAGCAGCAGAAATGCAATGTTTGTGTTATGGGCATTTTTACTGTTGCAGTGAACATAAAATAATACATGTAATATGAAACAATTTTAAAAACATTTCCTCCTCTAATTCAAGGAAAATAAAAGTTGTGTGAAAAATCTTTATAGAGACACTAAGTCACATTTGATAGTAACAGCCGCTGAATTGGTGGTAAATTATTGTGCACAGAATCTGAGCCTTTCATCCTGAGTCTAATACTTTTTTTCATGATCATTCTGGTGGGAAAATGTCATCCATTTGGTTTAAGTGACTCAAGTCCCTTCCCCCTTGGTAAGGGCAGAGTGTTTATTTTTACCACCATGAGGCGATGCGGTCTAAAGTTAGAGCGGCCCTTGCCGGGCCAGCAGTCCACGCAGTCTGACACCCCCACAGTCTGGGTTACCCCCGGGCCAGCAGCACAGTGCTCGGCTGCACCACACAGCCCCAAGAGACAGGGTTAAAAATACAGTCGATAGCTCCTTTTAAAGGTTCAGCAGGCAATAGCTAAAACCAAACAGTACAAGGAAAACGGTGTGTTTTTGAAAGACGGCTGAAGCTAAAAGCCACCCACTCCTCTCTCATGCAGCCAGGTCAGAGAAAAAAAACTGGATTTGGAGGGGCAGAAGCCAAAGACATGGATGGATTGTGGTTTGCTTGAGAATGTCCATTTTTGAACTTCACACCCGCTGTTTTTCTGTGTCTAGAAAACCCCCTGTGCTGTCTCTGCTTCTGCAGGGCCGTATAGCATTGGACGCTATGGAGAAATGTGAAATCGGAGGATTATATTCACTGATGTTTTTGCACCATGAAACAGCCATGAAGCCACTCCACTGCAACACCACACAACAGTAAATCAAATGTGTGCATCAATTAGCTGCATGTTCAAATTGTCTCCATTTTACACTCTGCTATCAGTCATGATATGTTAAGAGGTGGTCTGACTCCTCTGACCTGACCATACAGTGCGTCTCCAAAGCCCAGAGGAGTTTTCACTGGTTTTCCCCCTAATACTGAACATCTATTGGACTTCTCTATATTTAGTTGCTTGTCCCTCCTGATGGTGCCTTAGCGGATATGGCGCCTGTGTTCCCACGACCCCTAAAGTGCCCGCTGTCCCTCAACATAAGCTTGGCACACAGGCATCTTGAGCATTTCTGAAGGAATCCCCCCTATTTGCCCTCATTATTACCTTATAAAGTCCTGTGATGTCTACTGCGCTGAACATGCTGCAGAAACAAGACACACCTTAACACTGACAGCTGCAGATAAAGGCGGCATTGCCATTGTTCTCTATAGTAAAAAGAGAGCAATGAGCAAAGGACCACAAAAGCCACCATCGGTCTGTCTACCTAACAACTCAGCTACCACAAAAACTCACAGCAGGTCAAGCTGTTCTCTTTTTCTTTTGGACCAGAAGTGAGACAATTTAACCTCATATCGGGGCATGTTAATGACGAGAAGAGAAGGAAGTGGGACATATGCTTTAAACAGGGCAGAAAGATCTTTATCTTTACAGAAAGTTCCTCTCCTCTCAGATATAACCAAACTATCACCACCACAGACAGGCCTGTTAAAACACATGACTAGCTGGATAAATATAGCGACACCTCCAGACAAACGGTGTAGAGTTAGCTATAGAACTCTATGTGGTTTAGTAAGTTCTACGAAGACCCAAAGGCCAAGACAGGCAGGAAAACCGTGGCTGTGCCTCACACAGCAGCTAATTCTGGATGCTTTCTCGTACGACAACTGTCGTTTGAGGTCTGCATGAGCGCCACAACTAGCCAAGACGCACATACCTATGTTTTGTGACCTTTGATCTCTGGTTCAACTCCTGAGTACATCATCTCTAAGAAAAGGAGATAATTAAAGGAAACAGGAGTGATAACACATAAAAGAGAAATCACTGTGTACCCCGTAACAGTGCACTAATTGCACATACACACACACACGTGCCCCTGGGTCCTCTAGCTTCTACGGGGAACGAGAGCACCTTTGTCAGATGCCTTCCCAGAGGCAAGACAGTGGAAAAAACTGAGCACAGACACAAAGCAGCAGCACCCGCACACAGTAGCCCAGCTCTCTGCGTACGCTGCACCATGGGACCTTCTGACTTATCGAAAACAATGCACATATACAGAAACCTAAAAGCTTGTGCATCAACAAACCACTCCATTCTAATACCTTTGATCAATTGCTTTGATGACACTTGTTAATATAACTGCATGTTCTCGCAAACGGCATGCATGAACGAGAAAGAAAAAAAAAGTAGGGCATTTGTCGAGTATTGGGGGTTCTGCTTCAATGGTTTTCTTTCCATGAGTCATTCAGAGCATGATGGCAGGTAAATGTTTTAAAAACATGGTAAAAACATGAAATAATATTAGTGAAAGAAGCAAACAGCTTACAACCCAAAGAAGATTGTAACAGCCTCATTGCACCGTGTCCATCACGGGGGCCCGCTTGAAGTGTTGGTTGTAAAATGCAGCAAAAATTAATATGACCTAATTAATGAAAGGCTAATGCTGGTGTTTTTAGTATGGGGGCATTTCAAATGTTGCATGTTGTGTTTCCTCACCACGGTCTTCCTGCTGCTCTCAAAATATTACTTTTCATTGACTATGCAATGAAAGCAAACTGAAATATGTGCACTGAAGGGCAAGCTGTGCCTAGTAGTATGACGGCTGAATCAGACTGGTAACGTAGATTCTAATTGTTGTTGCTGCAGCAGTGTGAATGATGTTTTCACTGTTTTAGCCGCTTTAGTAACTCTTGTGAAACTCTTATCAAAGCCCCAAACTGGCAGCAGAAATAGAAGACCTGAACTTTATTTGCATGGACCAATACATACATCCTTTCAAACCAAGGGTTTAAAAATAGGGTGATTGCCAAGGTTGGCACTGTCTTACTAATTCAAATCAAAACTGAAACGTATTTTAAGAAGAGGAAGCCCTTTCTTCATTTGTTAATACGTTTGTCACACTTTTGCAGGCCATGGCAGAGGTTAGAGTTCACAGCTAACGTCTCAACCTGAAGAATGCAATTTTTACATTTAAGCACAAGCAGCACAACCTTTTCAGGGTCTTCAGGGATCAGATGGTTCATGTGGCTGGTCGGGCCTTTGCAGAGTAATGGTGAGGAAATATTTGTCTAATTTTAACAGGAGATAATTGAATTGCCTTGATATTTTTTGATAGAGCCAGAATAGCAATGCGGAGCATGAGCTGAACATTTGATCTTTCCATAAAGAGTGGAAAAGGTTTTTCAGGACTCAAGTTATCTGAGAACCAGTTGAGTCTATGACACTGTGAGGATGAGACACACCTTAATGACAACTGACAGGAGGTAACTTCTTTCCATTAGCTATTTTGAGTAAAATTATGCAAGTAATTCAATTAGCTGCAAACCATATTGAGCCCATGTGATGATGATGATGATGATGATGATGATGATGATGGTGAGTTTGATGACAAATGATTGAAAGGGCAAGGAGGGAAGAGAAAGGTTAACCTGGGAGGGCATGATAATTAGTAAAGAATTACTTTTTTTTTTAAATCAGCTTTGACTATCAGTTTTAATCTATCTATCTATCTATCTATCTATCTATCTATCTATCTATCTATCTATCTATCTATCTATCTATCTATCTATCTATCTATCTGTTTATCTGCACGAATCAAAGTGGGAAATTGCAATTTTGCTCCTCATATCTCAGTGTGGCAATAAAATGCAGAGGGGGAATTATGCTACTACTTATAACAAAGAGTAAAATCTGGAACAAATTGAGCTGGGATGCTTCTTTACGTCAAGCCAGTCTATGCTGAATGGATTCAAAGGGTCATGGGATGCGTCTATATCCAAAGTTTGCAATGCAGAGCATTCGGCTCTAAAAATAAAAACTGTAAAAATACATAGCTTAAAAATGTTTGCGGATAATTAGGCATAATAAATTGCTGACGTCATTCAAAATAGACCGTTTAAGAATAGCCCGTCTGTCCCCGAGTTGCCAAGCATCTCTTTCTAATATAGCCTCATCTATAGGCTGCCCTCAATAACACAGCAACAGGTACTTTACTAACAGCTGTGGCATAAATATTGGCACACTGGGAAAACCCCGAGAAACTTTGCTCATTTGCCTCAATGAATATTTTAAAAAGAAATGCTTAAAAAACAAAAACAGAGCATCTGATCTCACCTGTTATTCGATCTGGTTTTCTCCGTTCACCTCTGAGTTGCAGCCGCTCGATCAAGACCAGTGAGAGAGGACGAGTTGCAAATCATAGACATGTGCAGGAGAAATCTTGTCTCGTGTTCTGCTCTTTGTGTTGATGTGGAGACATTCACCTGATGCAGTAGTAGCGGATGGTTTAGGAGCGCTGCTTTCCAACAGCTGGCTGGCTGCAGCCCGCCTCTCTCTCTCTCTCTCTCTCTCTCTCTCTCTCTCTCTCTCTCTCTCTCTCTCTCTCTCTCTCTCTCTCTGTCACCACACACCGCCTCCTCAGACGCGCCATTGGACACACTCCTCCGCCTCCCATCTAAAACGCAGCAGTCACTCAAGGCTGTCAGTGAATTCACAGCAGAAGTTTCGCTCCCTACAGTTGGTTTTTCTCTGTCTTTATGTCAGGAGGAAGCTAAACATGTGCACATTTAAGCGCAGACAGCAACCATTTTGCTAAGATTTTGTTCCAAACAGCCCTGTTTATTTGGGATTTTGTTGTTGTTGAATTTCATCACTGGATGGGTGGGGAGGTGACAGTGGGCAATGGAAAGTGCTGTTATTTTTGATTTGCATATATTAAAAAAAAAAAAAAAAAAAGAACAAAACCAGTGATCCTCATTAATTTGGAAAGGTACAAGTGTGGAAAGTCTGCTAAACAACATCTAAACCACATAGAAAAAGTAATATGACACGCTTTCTGTGTAGACCACCACCCTCTGAGGTTGTTGCACCACATTTGGGAAACCACCACTTATTAAGTTGGCATCATTGTGGGTTCCTAATAATCTTCTCACCTGGTCTAAACTTTGACATTTAATGACATATATCAATTTCAATTAATACAAATGTATAGGTATGATTTAGGATGGAGGACCTCCACCACTATCACTTCTTGTGAGTGTTTTTTCTCCCTCAGTAGACGGTATCAGGTCACGTCAAAAATACAGTTGGTGAGTATTTTTCAACCTTCTCTTATGCAGGGTAACCAGCAGGGTTTCTCTTCAGTTTGTTTTTCCATCATTTAATGATTGAATGATGTGTGACATGACACCAGGTTAACTATTAGTTTAGGGTTTAATGTCTTCTGCAGATAAAATAGACTATAAACTGACCACTGGCTAATATGTTCACTATCTGGCTAGTCCTGAAAAATGTGCAGTACCCAACAGCAGCGATTTCTGACCTCTTCTGCTTGAGACCCCTTCATACAAATCAATGTCTCATGAGCCCTGGTCACATGTTGGATGAGTTGTGAACCGTTCAGAGTGATTTTCCTTCACAGAGTCTTTCATTTGTACATCATTAGAGGCCTGAAGAGGTAAAACTATAGTGCATTAGACTAAACAATAAGGAAACACGGCAAGTTAAAAAAAAATTACAAAAAATTACAAAACAAATGAATTTGTTACAATGATCCCTCAACCACACGTATGTATGTATGTGTGTATATATGTATATATGTATATATATGTGTGTGTGCGTGTGTATGTACATATATATAACAGTTTAACAATAAACCTTATTGTAAAAAACTGAAATTTAATCATTATAAATAACTATACATGTTTTATTTACAGTTATTTATAATTATTAAACACATAGAACAACAAAATATATGTACATATATATTAAAATTGAAATAAGAAAAAGATAAAATATACATTAAAATTCTGCCTGTATAACTTTAAAAAAAAATATCAGTGCATATTGGATAACATACATGCCGATACCGATATATCTGTGATAGACTAATATTGGCAGATAATATCGACTGACTGATATATCGTTGGGCTCTAGTAGAGATACATGCTCTGTGAGAGTCGTGTACCATCAATTTCTAGGAATGCAATGAGATTTTGAAATAATATTAAAAAGTCATTTTTCAATAATGTGATTTTTACTCTTTACAATTTACAATCTAAACTGATGGCGTCTGTGTGAAAATGGAATAATCACGGAGGGGATTTTACAGCAAAGCAGTCAACTGAAGCATAGCTACAAAAGTTATTTCTGTGTTTCTTTTCTTAAAACTACCATCATGTGAGAGTTCATCACTCTGTCATTTTAATGTTGGCGGGCGCATCATGAGAAAATACAACCGCAATAACATAAAAAAAATTAAAGCTGTTGGCACACAAGGCCACACGTGGCCTGTAGATGGTCATTCAACCAGATGGCTTAGGTTCAAGTTTATTGGCAGCGATTCATTCTACAGAAGTGTCCTTTGGCAATTCACTGAATCCCTGCAGGATTAATTAAGTGTCATGTATCTGTACATTCAGTCTATCAGTATCATCAGTATGAGATCAGGTCACATTTGCTCCAGAACATCATGGCTGAATTCTGCTGTTGTTATTGCTGTTTTCTTATTTGATCAATTGAAATGCATTCCAGATTATATTAACCAGTAAATATTGTGATTTTTTCTACTTCACCTGCACATATAGGCCTGCGGGTTGAACAAAATTACAGCACCTAACAGTTGGCTATAACGCAATACAACACTGCTGTATTACCAGAGTTTGACAACTCTCAGAAGACAACTCGGGGCTAACAACTCTTAACAAACATTCACCACAAATATTAACATAAGCTTCACAAAATAATACTTTTTGGCAAGGCAGTTGCATTGGACTGCATTATACTGTTTAGTTCTTAGTTACTGTGTTCACCCCCTGTACATAGCAGATACAAACACATTAATTAACCAAAACATAACTATGATATAAAATCATCATGTTTGAGTAGTGAGTGCTGCATTGTCCACTGTTGATCTGGTGTTTTTCTATGTTTAATCCAGTGATAGAAAGTGAATGGGGTGGGCTGAATAAAAGCAAAAAAAGTAATTAAAAAAAAGCCAAAGACTCTAATGGAAAGCAGACATGCTGTCAGCATAATAGATATATTTAGAGGTAATAACTGAATCACTGCATGAGCTGCATTATTGACTATATTTGGGATGTGACACAATGCACCTCTAAAAATAATATAGTGACAATTTATTAACAGAGATCATCTGTGGAAGTGTGGACAACAACTCTCTTTCGATCGTGCACACACGCAGACAAACATGTCGACACATAGGCTACACACATACTGTAAGTGCCATATGCACACACAGACACGCACGGTTTGAGATCCCGAGAGGTATCTCAAACTGAGTATCTGATGCAATAGTTAGCAACATCCCTGCAGACTGCCACAGCCTTTACCTCCAGGATTCATCTGAGTGGGCCCCGCCAATCTACCAATCCGACAGAGAATAGTACAAACTCCCATCTGTAAATACAGCCAGCTAATCACCCGCAACTAGAGAGAAATTATGTCTTTCCTCAGTGTGGTGTTTATGCAAATATATATTCTTCATAAGCGTATTCGAAACACTGTGAGAGCGTCACCAATCCAGGGACTGAAGGCTGAAATAAATTGGTTATTAAAAATTGTGAATACGTACATAAAGCAAGAATGATAAAGTAGAAACTATGTATAGTGACATAAAGGTGCCTTTGAGAACTTTCCGTATCAAGTCCTTTTTTTTTCTTTCATTTTCCTGAAACTTCTCACTTCTGCTTTCGGCAACATCAGCCTCGACCCTTTTAGAGCATGTGGTGAGGCTGTCGAATTCAGAAATAGCCTGCATGGTCAGTGTACATATGTGAGAGCAATTGTTCACATTGTGTACCTTTATAGCTACAGTCTTATCTACATCTCAACAGAAAAAAGGTTACACCTTTACCCCTCCAACCCCCAACCTCTAACAGAACAATAGGGCCTCTGTAACACAGGTCACAAACTTTTAAGTATGTCAAGATGCTCATACAGTCCAGCTGCGTTAAATGTCATCATGAGAATATCAAATATGAATTTTAGTAAATCGTCTCAGACTCGGGGACAAGTGACGAGTTTCACTGCACCAAAAATGAAAAGTACAGGTGCCTGAAAAATCAACAAAGTGAACGCAATGAAATGAATAGTGCATCCCTGCTTGGCTGTGCATGTTTCCAAGGCAACTAGTGAAAAGTTCATCAGATTCAGAGAGGCTGAGGAGAAGGAATAAAAGGGGTATTCTACAGTGAAGAGGGGTTAGCTAAGGTGGCTGCTGCTGCAAATTCCTCAAAAGTTTGCCTGTAATGTACACCGACCATGGTGTCATTTTGCACAGGAACACGTTTAGTCCTTTTCTGCACGTGGTCACTTTGGATGTTCCTTTTATTTTAATGTATGATGTCAGTTTATCTGCTTTCTTTTAGTATTAGACAGTAGATATCTCAGACAAATAGCCTGTTGATTAGAGCCAGAGTAATCCTTTAATCATTTTATGTGAATGTGCCAGCCTACATCACAGCATAAGAAGTAGGCTTATCTAAAATAAGACAGCAGGCCTATTGTCATCATACCAAGAAATAGCCTTAAAATGTTGGCTGTAATACATATTTGTTCTGAAAGGTGAGTTCTGCTGGTTTTGGTATATATGTTGGTGCAACTCTCACTTTCCTGAAAAGGCTGCAATGCAATTAAAATACACGTTTTCAGCCCTGTAGTTTTTTACTTTTCTTTGTTGGGTGTTGGTGTTTTGAGTTGAGTGAGTGAGCTCTGCCTCTCCCAGGAGCACGTCAAAGCATTGTTTCCGAGGATCCAAGAGAAAAAGTCCATTGTTGCAGCGAAGTTTTTAATCTGGGGATTTAAAGCACATCACATGCTCAGACGGGGCAGCGGGGCGCTCTATCCTTGCTGAGGAGGAAACTATTCATCCACAGGGAAACATTTTTATACACACACTCGCAATGCCATTGCACTTTTTCGGGACATCTACCAGTTTAGGATCGCAGGAGAAGCGTGTTTAAAGAGCTCGACCGGGAGAGAAGGGGGGGGGGGGGGTGAAACTTTTCTTTTTTTATTCTGTGGAGAAAGCTGACCACGGGAGATTTATAGGACAAAGATGACGCACAAGCACTACAGCCAGCGCTCTCTGGTTGTTCTTTCTTTACTGGGGATCTTATCGGCCATCATGTCCGTTTTATCGGTCATTTTGATTTTCCAGCTGCAGTCCCAGCAGGCAGCAGTGAAGGAGTCTCCCCCGGCCGCCTTCTCATCGCTCATACCCGCTGCTATCTGGGCAGTGCTGCTGCCGGTCTCCACGGTGCTCTCCGCTCTGGCTCTCACTCTGCATTTAAGCTCTGTGGTGGTGTGTCTCCTGCACAGCTACTTCTCCACAGAGGTGTGCAGAGGAGAGCTGGATGCTGAAAGGTATTTAAGCCTGCTTTCTACGCAGCTCTTCAACCGTCTGTTGGTAAACACCTGCAGCCGTGACAACCCTGCTTACTATCCGACATTGTAGACTTACTATCCGACATTGTAGATTAGAAAGTGCAGGTCAATCTGGAGCGGCTAGGTCACGTTTGAAGGCTTTAGACGCACCCGCAGCCACACGGTTTATCACTATATTTATATGCAGCTTAAAGTAGTGGTTCTCAAAGTGAGGTTCGAGGACTCCCAGGGGCCCGTGAGAAGTTTCCAAGGGGCCAAAAGGGATAATCATTTATTTTCACTGTAATTCCATCTATGAGTAACATAATAACGGAGTGGATGACTATTGCACTTTCTGTAATAAAACATCTAAAAGCAAACATTAGAAGGAGGACCCTGGGAGAAAATCGTATCAAATGGGGGTTCATGGTCAACCATGTGTCAGTTTAGGGTCCTTCATAGGAAAGTTGAGAACCACTGTTTTAAAGTCCCCACTTTTAAGCAAGAGTGTGTATCTTGAAATAAGAAATACATTATTTGTCTTGAAAGATTATTCAGCAAGAAAAGCTCATCTTTACTAAATTAAGTACACTCAGGTTGTTTTTTTTCTGCTATAGCATACTTACTATTAGCTTATGGTTGCTAATGTTAGCAAACATTATAGCATAGATGGCCTATTGGTCAGTTTTCTTTAGTACTGGTGCTACTGTTATACTACATTTTTAGCGCTGCCCTGTAAATTCTTTTAGCCATAGTTGCTACTGTTCAGCAACATGAAATATAATATTTATTACTATGGTTTCTTTATGGATTCTAACATTTTTCTCTCCAATATATGTAAATGAGGTAAACAAAACATAAAACAATATTCAATGTAAGGCAAATGTACATCACAAAAACAAAACTTTCAAGTAACGTCATCTTTATTACGAAGCTATTGCATTTACATCCTACAGAGGGTTTATTTTCTGCTTACTCAGTGGTTGACACTTTTATGATAAGTGTAAAATAACATTTAATATCTATTCAGTGTAAGTTTATCTTCTTGCCCACATAATCTTCTTTAATCATTAAGAAACCGCAGTCTTTCCTGGTTGATAAATATAACCACAGTCAGAAAACAAAGTTTCAGAAGAATAAAAGAGGCGTCCCTATGTGTCAGAGTGCAGAGGCCCACAGTGCAATGTTGTTGGTCGACCCCCACCTCTCAAACCCTATGAAAACCTGTTTAAACAATGGCCTTCCTCTCATTATGCACCCCACACACGGCCTCTAGCTGGCCCTTTCCCACGTCGGTTTACAAATCCAACAGCAACAGCATATCTGAATATTAATCAGCTTCACAAAACAGCCACAGTTTAAGTGCACGCCACATAATCAATAATCTAATATTTTGAAAAATTAAAAAATGGCAGAGAAAATGTTGACTATATGATAAGAGGCTCAATGAACTAAAACATAAAGAAAACTGTCAGCACAGAAAATATGATGCATAAATGCCTTTTTATTTATGCTACAATGACAAAACAAACTTAAATAGCATTGTTAAAGCGTAAACAAATCGGAGGCGTGACATTGAACGTGTGACATTTGTTTCAACAGAGCTGACTGGTTCCTTTTGGACAGCAGAGGTGTGCGACATGTGGCCATCGGACTCTTCTGTCTGGGGGTTTCTCTCTACTTGGCAGGTAAGAACTAAACACAGCAAACCATGATTCACCGCAAACTGATGGTGGTATTTATGTGATATGGCGGCGTGGTGGGTTATCCACAGCTGAGGCAAAAAACAGCACTGCAGCTCTCTTTCTGTTGCGCCCAGCGAGTCCCAGAGAACAATGCATTCTTTGACCAGCGTCCATGACTTAAGTGTTTTTAATGCTGAACCTGGCAGTGCTGTGGTGCTCTGTTCCACTGAGCGGCTTGTACTGAGGGGGTCAGTGGAGGCAGTCACTCCATTGTGATGAGGAGGTTATGACCCGCACTTCAGGCTCAATCAAGACATAGCAGAGCAAGGGAGTGTAGCAGCAACACCAAGAAAACCCAGGAAGTCACCTCACATCCCAGAGTTGTGCCTCTCTCCTCCTTCCTTTAGCATGCCCGAGTCCATCGTCCTTTTCCTGCAGGCAGACAAACGACAGCTCAGGAAAGAACGACCATAAAAAAATAAATAAATTAAAAACACCTTTGAAAATGTGAAAAAAGAATGTGCAACTAAAAAAAAAAGCAAACATTGGAAAACTAGCAGGAAACCAAGAGAAGTAAAAATAAAAACCTTTAAAGAAGGGCTGGATCTAGGAGCTGACAAGATCTGGAGCTAAAACCAGAGCACCCACAGCCAGGGCAAATTTTGCACAGAATTGAATTTTACTTTATTGTATGACTACTGCAAACATTAGTCGTAGAAGTGATTTACTTTGGTCCTTATTAACAATTTTCCAAAAAGAATGCATATAGAAATAAATAAGGCAATGAGGCATTATATTAAAAAGAAAACATTCTTTTATAACATTTCACTCAGTAATACTGCCTCAACCGAAATGTCTTCAGAAGTTTCGTTCTTAATCATAATTGTTATTAAACTCACTCGGATTCAGTCAGCAGCTGTTTGAAGTCACTGTTCAGAAAAAGTGAATTCAACCAGCTGCTTTAGCCATCTCCTAACTCTGGCTCTGCTTTAAAGTCTGTTTTGAGTATTTGGTCTATTACAGATAAGAGACTCATATTTAGGGCTTTTCTATATTTAATTTCTGTGTTTTTTCTCATCTTTTTCTTGGCAGCCATGTCCATCTTTATGCTGATAATATTTGAGGTGGAGACTGGTATTGCCAGTGCTTGTGTCCTCTCCTCTGGGATCTTAATCCTGCTGGTGGTTGTAATCCACGCTCTGGTCAAAGCCTCCCATACTGGCAAGCACAACCACCTTGACACCCTGTATCAGAATGACCACGGAAACACCAACGCGCCTCTCTCTCGGCCCTGCGAGCTCAAAGTCGGTGTGGACAAGCCGCGAATTCACCGCAGTCAGTCTCACCTCCAGCATCAGATCTCCTACACTCAATATGGCAACCCCAGACAGCGAGAGCAACACCAGCACCAGCAGTACTCCCCATCCGGAGGCTCACAAGGTCACGCTAGTGATAAAGACGGCTACAGCAGCGGGGGCAGCTGCCCTCGAATGCACAGGACCCTGTCTACTGAATCTGGTTTATTGCAGGCCCAGGCTAAACCCTGGAATGGGGTCAACAATGAGATGAGGAGTGTCCTTGCACGTAAGTCAGGGATTTCGGCAAAAGACTCTACTCTTGTGTGACATAAAGGAAGTTGAGCTCCTGGTTAAAGACGATGATGACATTTAAGTACGTCACTAAGAAGACTGCTAACAAATGTCAACTAAACACAGACGTAGAAGTGTCACCTTGTACCTTTTTACTCTCAACATGTTTGTCCTGACTGATTGCAGACAACATGGGAATGAGAGAAAAACAGACTTAAATTTTCATATTTATCAGCTGATTCGTCCCCTTCAGATTATAAAGTGTTTTTAACTTGATGGAGAACATAGTGATAGTTTATAGTGTTTTGTATGGATGAACTTGATTTAAATCTCATTTTACACACCAATGTTGCCCAAATATCAACTTGGCAAATGTATGGCTTTCATTGTAATAATGTAAATACTTTATTTCACTGGATTTGGCAGTTATTTTGCCAAATATTTGAGCACACAGTGCAGGTATGTTTTGTTTTATGTTCCAAATGATTTCTGTCAATAAATGTATTAGTTCTTGAAAATATTCATCAGCTTAAAAGTAAGATGATTTTGGACATATATATAGGGCATTAAAATAATGTTCACAAAAGCCTGTCATGTGAAGGTAATTTTTACTCAGTTTTGACAAAAGCTCTTAACCTAGGCCTGAATGCGAAGGAATCACTAACCTTAGACACCCCTGTCCAGATGTCATGAGGAAGCGGATGGGGCATGAGGAGCAGAGACAAGAGAGGAGGGGGGGGTGTCATCATGTAAACTTCATGCAGGTATCAGGGGGGAACAAAAAAGCACAACACAAAACATGAAGCTCCCATTCATGACAAAGGGTAGCTCAACAAAAGAAAAGTAGCAGTTATTGGGGACTGGTAAATGGCAAAAAAACTGGAAGGAAATAGAAGGTTTATGTTAGCTGATGCGCCAAAATATAAAATGATGTAAATTACAAATAAAGGACAAACTCAAATAATGTAGAAACAAAAGTTATACATGACTCAAAGGTAAAATGTGGAGCAAAGAATAAGTGCAGGAGGACACATGGGTGGATGTTTTGACACTTTTGTAAGGGATGGGTGATGTGAATAAATAATATCCAAGAACTCTCTTGCCATGTCAAATATTGAAATGAATTCTTGTATGTCTCTATTTCTGGTTTGTGTGTGGAAAAAAAACCCTCAAAATTCTTAAACATTTTTTGTGGATCCCTGAACATTTGACTAAGTGTTAAAAAACATGTATCCTACTCTAAACGTTAAACACACACTGTGTTATAGGGATGTTTTATCATCATTAAAGCTCATAAACAAGCTTTGGAGAGTTTACACTGTTGAATACTATCATCTTTTTACAAATAATTTTGTAAAATTTAAAAACTGACTTAAAGCATGTGATCTAAACAGCATCCTAGGCAGTTAGATGAGGACCAAATTTGAAATTTGATCAAATTTGGTTTAAATCTAATTTGTTGTTGTTTTTTTTCCTGAAGATTGTTTTTGAAATTTTGAAAAGAAATGGACTTCAATTCCAACAAACAATGGCAAAATGGAACAGATAAGAAAACACTAATGTGAATAATACTTTAAAAACAAAACGCTTGATGCTGTTATACAGATACTTTAATATCATTAGAATCTGGAACGATGTCCAGCCCACACTGTGGACACCAGCATGTGTCAGTCAACATGTTCACTGCTGCCTCCTACCTGCGACCCTGAGAGTTGCTTATCTGTTCCTTCATGCTGATGGCTTGACGGAGGAGGCCATCAATGTTTTTGAAATATAAGCTGCTGTTCGTCATGCTCTTCACAGCACTGCAAAAACCAACACATTGATGAAAGTGTTACCAGTCATGGCAGCGGTCCGATAGGATTTAGCAAATATGTACTGTAGCTCAATGTATCATCTCACCTGCAGGCATACTCTACACTGTAGATGGCTCCTTGACTTTGCTCTTCCCAGCTCTGCATGTCTGTCTGCGTGAGAAATGACAGAAAATAAAATAATTCTAGATAAAGAGTGCAAGCCATATATGACACTAGCTTCTCTGTTGTGTTTCAATTCAGAGAACAACGTTTAAATATTTAAGTGACTGTTCACAAACCCTGACTGAAAGCAAATCTGACAAAAAAAGAAAAAAAAGAGTTGCAGATATTTTACAGATTACTGTGCAAAAGTGAACACAATTCAGACTGCATCTCTAACTTCAACAAGTCACTTCAAGAATTTGCACGACCATAAAATAAGTACTCCTACATACTATCATCTTTTATTCTGTTATTTAAAAACCTGACCAGCAGGAAACCACATAGACACACACTCCCTCTATTGCTGAAACTGTGCCTTCCACTTTGAGGATTTTAAAGGCTGTAAGAAAGTCATACCAGCCGTGTTATTTTTATGCCGATGTATGCCTCAGTTTTAATAAGATGACTTAGCTGAATAACAGATTCATTCTGATGTTATCTTGGTATAAATCCTGAAGCTTGTCCATGTACTTCCATGCCTGCAACTAATGATGTCTAAATAATACTTGTTTTGTGTCCAATATCTCACAAAAAACCCCATGGGCCTGATTTACTAAGATCCCAAATAACGGGTACTAATTTGCTTGTGCAGTGCAACAGATTGCACGTTTGGTTTGCGTGCATTTTGTGGGTGATCTACTAAGAATAACTGCGCAAATGACAACAGGTGCAGACAGCAGTATTTAAATGAGGGGGTTGCGTGTCTTAATGGAGAGTTTGGACGAGCTGTAAGCCTGCAAGCACAAAATGAAATTTGATCCCTCGGAATTAGAGGTTCTAGTGGAAGTGGTTAAAAAGCAAAAAACATCAGAAAACTTGCTATATGGGAGAGTGTTTGTGACAAAGTCAAAGCTGAACTGTAAAACCAAAAATATTAACACGGGCAGAAAAAACCTGCATATTCTGTCATTGTACCTCTGTCTCCTCCTCTCCACAGTAACAGCAGTCATCTGTGTGCAGTGTGCAGCTAGTTAATGCCTGCACTTCAAACGTATTATTTATAGATGCAGTTACCGTCAGCAAAATGGCCTTCAATTTTGGTAAATCACAATGTGTGTGCTAAATTAAAATATTTGCATTTTCTCCTCCCTGTATTTTGCAAATATTAATTATGGCAAAAGTACTAAATGGACAGTGCATATTATCTTGTACATTTTAAAGACGCAAGCCTCAGTGCGCTGGGTTTGTAGATCAGCTTGCACATTTTTTTTGCAGGTGATGTCAAGTTTACACATGTTTTTACACATGCAAACCTTTAGTAAATCAGGCCCCATGAGCAGACTAGCCCCCTAACAGTGTCATCTGTTCACATCATCTTAACATTTTCTGATGCTTCAGTTTACAGCAGGACAGCGGTCTTAAAGTCCCCCTCCATTCAAAAATGTATTTTTTATTCTTGCTCGTATAGTTAAAATCTTAACTGACAATTGTACTTTTTTGTGGAAAAAAACATCCATTCTGTTCCAAGCAGAGTGTTTCTTTATACATGTCTGGATCTTTAATGATGTAAAAGTCATGCAACCAGTAACAACTCAAAACAGCTTTGATGTGTTTTGTTGTTTCATGATAAAAAAAAGAAAAAGAGAAATATGTATATGAAATTGATTTGCATATTCATAGATTCTGCGTTTTTAGATTAGAAGTCATTTTAAGGATTTTAATGAGGTCATTTGACTTTTTTGTGGAAAAATCACAGGATACAAAATGTTATTCCTAGAGGAATATTCTCATATATCTTAAAACGTATCTGGAGTGCATTTTTTCATTTTAAAGGCTGATTATTCATCTGACGTCTCATATTGATGTTTGATGCAGGGTTTGTGACACAGGCTGAATACCTTGTGCTGCACCAGCTCAGGCAGCGACCTCCTGACGTGCTCCTGCAATCTGTAGAGAGCCACTGACGGCTCGTTAGCCAGGACGTACATGCTCTCCGTGAATTTGTCAGTCACTGGGGGAAAAAAACCCATACAGTCAAATGCTCAGAATACATCACGTATGATAGAAAAAAAACACGGATAAAAGAAACCCAACAGCAGCGGCGGACATGGACAAAAGAGGATGTCAACACAACACTGTCACCGCGTTAGCTTAGCGGCTAATTGGAGCGAGCAGCGTTGCACAATAAAAATGAGGTAAGTTATCTGCTAATGTGGCTGCTCTTTACCTCGTCTGACTTTCAGTTGCATCTCCTGGTCCTCCATTATGCAAGCTGATTTTTGCAGACTCAAACCGAGAAACAAACAGACCGCAGTTGAACCAAAGTTGTGTCAGCTGATAAATGCTACTTCCGCATTTCTGTTGTCATGTGCCACACGACAACATTCCGGACAGAAATATCGATGATTAAAAAAATAGTTCTTCCTTAATAAAAAACAAAAAACACACAAGCGCTAACATGCTGTAAATAACGCAGGATCAATCAAATGCAGCGTTTCTGTTGTTAGAATAACTGATTTATTTGATAGTAAATTAACCGTGACATTAGTATTATGTTTTCGGGACACTTCGATCGACCATCACGGTCCGTCGTCAGATCTGAAATAATTTACTTTCAGTTTACCAAAAGGAAGTTACCGCAATTGGGCAGTGGGGTTGGATGTGGTGAGTAGATCATGTCACTGGCTTTAAAAACGTAATTTTTAATCTGTTTTTGCCCACTTTTCCCCCTCGGTGGCAGCCCCACGTTGTTGAGTTACTCATCTCTTGTGTTTATTGCAGTGATCATGGAGGCCAAAGGTGATGAGGTTGCAGATGGTCAACATAATCTATCATCTAACGTTTCTTCCTCCGAGTCCAGACAGGAGAGGTCCAATGGTGACTGTATTTTCAAAGATGCTCCTATACATGAACTCTTGATTGACATATGTTGACTTTTTTTTCTGTGTAACATCTGCAGTCAACTGATATTTTCTTTTCTTTTTCATATTTTTATTATGAATATTCTGCTTCCACTGACATTTCTGTGTGAATGCGCTTTTCTCCATATTCTCCAGAGAACATGGATACGGATGAAGATGGTTTGTTCAATCACTCCACCACTCTGACCAACAAGCAGCGTGGGAATGAGGTTACAGTTCGCCCAGCAACATTAGACTGTGAGTACTGGCATTAATAATGTGCTTTAGTGGCTGCTGACGTCAAGACATAAACAATCATGGTATGTCACTGTCTTGACCGTATGAAGTTATTATGACTTTTATTTTCGTCACAAGCTCTGTCCATACATCAGCTGGCAGCTCAGGGCGAGGTTTCACAAGTGGCTGCACACCTGAGTAAAGGTGAGCAATGTTGATCTCACTAAAACAAGACACAAATTGTGCTCAGTGTATAAAAACATCCTCCTGATGCACTGTAACCTCGATCATTTTGCAGACAGTTCACTGCTCAGCAAACAGGATGAACGGGGCTTCACGCCTCTCATGTGGGCAGCAGCGTTTGGAGAGAAAGCAGTGGTTGATTTTCTCTTGGAAAAGGTAAGAAGTTGCTGGCACATTTGATCGAGACACATATACACTCTCTGATGCTTTTGTGATTTGTGTTTTAGGGTGCAGATCCCAAAACTATTGCAAGGGAGAGAGAAAGTGCCCTGACACTGGCCAGCTCTGGAGGTTATGTGGACATTGTTGAGTCTCTTCTCAGACATGGTGTAGATATTAACACCTATGACTGGGTACAGTTTTAAATTTCTTCATGTCAGACATTTATATATTTTTTTCACATAGTATTTACTGATGGAAAACTGTTGCATTTTGATCTCAGAATGGGGGAACTCCTCTTCTATATGCCGTACGAGGAAACCATATCAAATGTGTAGAGGCACTCTTAGGTACATTACTTTTCTATATTATAAATAATTGACTAATTCACAGCAGACTTCTGTTTGACTGCCTCTCTAATTGTACTGTACTGAACTCTTTTCAGCCAAAGGGGCAGACATGACCATTGAGTCTGACTCGGGGTACAGTCCAATGGCCTTAGCTGTCGCCCTTGGACACAAAAAGAGTATGTTCAATCTTTTAACTGACAGATGGGTTTTTTAAAAACCACTGTAAATAATGTTTTACTGTATTAAACATTTTCCTTTTTTGTTTTCTAGTTCAGAAAGTGTTGGAGGACCATATTCTTAAACTCTACAAGCCGACAACATGACACTAGCTAAAATAAATAAAGGGGAAGGACAGTTTGACACAGTCAACCTTTAACCAGCTATCACCGGTGGCCAGATGAACTGTCACAACTAAAAGTCTTTGTTGTTTTTGTGCAGACGCATTGACACGGAGTAAAGTGCATTTGTTAATTTATAAATTGTTCATTCGATTTGTAAGAATTATTTTGTATGCATTGCAATGTACACAAACTTTGTACAAACAAGGACTAAAATGCAGCAGTTGTGCGGCAGAGTTATTTTGTGTGGCTGAAAGATAGCAAAACAAGGACTGTAAACATGTTTTATTAAAAATTTATTTTTATACTGTGTGTTCCACTGGAATAGTGTGTCAACTCAAAAGGCACAAGATACAGTACTGTAGGTGTTAAGAGTGTGATTACATGTGCTCTTATAATCACAATAAACCCATGAAATCTGCAGTAAAAACTCAAGATTAAGACTTTTTGTCAAGCCTAGTGCGTTTGAGTGATGAAGAGTGTGATGGCTTGAAACAACCCTGAAATCCTCCATACCAAAAAAGGCCACTTTCAGATCAGTTCACTTCAGTTCATGAGGTGGCAGCGAAGATGACATGTTTCCCCAAGTGCCACCACACCATCCTGTGTCCTGTGTCACTCGTGGGTCATTTCCTCTCTCATGAGAGGATGTAAAAAAAAAATGGTCATGAGGCTTTTTCCCCCAGGACGTCCAAGGAATAAACAATGATTCTCCCAAAAAAGTCAGCACTATTCTCAAACATTATTTTTAATTTGTCCACGGCAGGGGCCTCCTGTATGGGAAAGCTGTGGGTGTGGAGTTAAGTCAAGATAAGCATGGTGAAATAGAAAAACATGGTCAGGAAAATATTGTTTGATACTTATTATGAGCCATCTAGATCAGTAACAGGAAACACACTGCTCTGAAAGTGACAGGTAGCTTCAATGGCTGCAGTAACCGTGACACAGACTGACTGAATCTTTCAATGCACTGAGTCAGAGCTGTATAAATGTAGCTCCGTACATGCTAATATTTCTATAATTTGATTAATTCATTAGTTTTGTAAACTATGTTTAGATCATGACAAAGGTAAATATTACATTTATAGCATTCCTGACAATAAATAATGTGTAATAGAAAATATTACATTTATTATTTTATGATTTTGCTTTCATATCATCAAATGTTATCAAAAAAAACAAACAAAAAAACCCTTTATGAACTTGGTCTAATTTTTGCTGGATATATCCCCAGAAACTAATGTAATCTCTTTCAAACGTTGCTGGATTGTAAGAATGAAGGATATCTGTAGAGCATTGTTGTCCTCTGGGTAAAAATGGCTGATCACTGTAAAATCTCCATCTTTGACGTAACCTGCAGAAAGGATAAGCGGACAATCATTAATCTTATCTTGTCACACCTGCAATACGAAACACTAATAATGAGAGTGCAGTGGACAGTCACATTTGTGGAAATCATCTGCAATAAAGCCTAACATGGGAAAATCTAATCTCAAGGTTTTTACCTTCTAGTCTGCATGTTTTGGACGAGAAGCCTCCCTGGAACTGGACCTTTAATTCGGACACCCTGACAGATTGGGGGAACTCCAGAGTCACCCACTGAAATTCACCCTGTTAAAAAATGCAATATACTGATGACTTAATGTGACATGTACAGTATTAATACCCAGGTCAGGTTCTGAAGTTGACACTGGAAACTTCCCAGTAGTGTCACAGGAAATGAAAACTCTTAAAAAGGGTTAGGGTTAGCTTGCTTTTTGTGAGTGCTGTTAATGCGCTCAGTGTCCTACAATGAAATGCATAGATAGGAGATAGGAGAAGTTGCCCTAGTGGTGTAGGAACCATTCATAGTAGGAACACATCAGAAAACAAAATAACTGCCAGATTTTTAAAGCATTTTCCTTTTTTGATGAAGCTTATATGGACTGTGTATATGAATGGCTTTCTAAAGTTTAAGTACTGCACCATTTACTGTTAAGTGTATGATGATGAGACATGTTGATACCTTGTATACTAACTGCTAAAACAGTATACTATAGCAATTAGTAAATATTGTCCACATTATAAAAACTTCCAACAACTTCTGGAAAGAAACAAATTGGATTTAACATTGTACATTGCATTCAACCTCCACTATTAGATAATTGATTTATTGCACTTAATTTTTGCCCTTGTCACCATTTATTTGGTCTGTAGCACAGTCCATATTTCCTTTGTACAGCCAATATTTCATTTCAATTTTTATATCTCATACTGTAAATACATTTGTAATTTTACATTTTTCATTTAACTTCACTTCTACTTTGTACTAAAGTGAAACTTACTCTCATTCTATTTTTTATTCTCCTGTGTAGTTTGTGGGAACAATACACATTTGCTGTTTTGGAAAAACATTTGGCTTGTTTTGCTGAAGTTTACACTCACTGGCCTCTTTATTAGGTACACCGCTGCAATCTAATTCAATCCAATACAACAGCTCTGCTACAGAATCTACATTTATTAAGCTTTTACATTTTCAGTTTTTGTTGACATTGTCAACAAGGTGATCATTTTACTTCATGTTTATTATTGTGGCCATAGAAGGTGATGGTGGTGTATGAGGTTGCATTATATTGAACGGTGTTCCTAATATTGTGTCCACTCAATTAACATACATGAGGGGGCCAAAATATTAGGAATACCAGTCAATATAATGCACCCCACTATGCCACCACCACCACTTAGTACGACCTCCGTATAAACATAAAGTAGAATTATCACCTTTTTTGACAATATTAACAAAAACAGAAAATGTATAAACTGCAAAAAAGTAGAATTCGTGGCGCAGGTGTAGCTAATGAAGTGACCAGTGACTGTATATGCAGACTATGTGTGTGTATAAAATAATTATACCATTCACTTTAAGTGTAAAACGATGAAATATTTGGATTTCTTGTATACTAACTACAAAAACAGAATACTATGGCCATTAGTACATATTGTACACATTAGATTTACCTGGTCCGAGTTCCAGCATGTCTCTTCATTGCTGTCAAACATGTACTTCTTTCCATACTGCTTTACATCTCTGTTGATAACTGAGCTCACCCTGAAGAGACAGAGACAGTGATACAAACCAAGCTTTACTCTCCTACAGGAGAATAGGTGGCAGTTACGAGTCATTTCGTTTTTAACTAATGAGAGGTACGACGGTGTCTTTCTTATTCTTAATTTAACCAGGTTAAGAGTCTCATTGATAATTCAAATCTCCTTTTTCAGGGGTGTCCTGGCCTAGGAGGAGAGCAGCATCAACACTGTCACAACAAATACATTCAAACACCACGAACAGACCAACACACAGGTACAGGAACGGGTCAGTTGTCTATTCTTGAATAAACATCACTGACAGATGCTCTTTACCTGCTTTGAGTTTCGCTGCAAATTATCGAAGAAGCCATGCTGATTTTTTTTTTAAATTTGCCGTCAAGTGATGTTTTTTTTTTTTTTTTTTTTTTTTTACGACAGTGACGTCGGGTTGTTAACAGTTACTCTTCCCGCCACTAGATGGAGGTGACGCACTGTTAAAATGGTAAGGTGTCCCTACTCAAACTGTGGGCAAAATCTCTATCTTCATCTAAACGAGACTACGTTAATACCGGAGAGCACGAAACATGAAAGTTAATTCAACTTTTTCAGTCTGTGTGGTTTTTGTGTTTGTACATGCAGGTCTCACAGATGTCTGCAGAGGACTGAAAGGTCAGGGAGATAAGCATCGATTAGGAAGAGACGACTACACACACACACTGGGCCTCACAAAAAAAGGTGAATCGATTAGCTAACCCATTGCAACCTTCAAATGAAACATACAGAGGAGAGGCAGCATTTGATGTTACATGTTCAGTCAGAGCTTGCTGTGTTTGTGTGTGTGTGTGTGTGTGTGTGTGTGTGTGTGTGTGTGTGTGTGTTTGTGTTTGTGTGTGTGTTTGTGCGTTTTGATGAAGCAGATTGGATAATTCAGTATAAGAACTAATACCAGCAAGAGTTTACTGCTTTTATTTGTGAGCATATTCCTATATATTCCTCTCTTTTATAACCTGAGAAGTAATAACACAGCCGAGGAAGTGTGTGTGTGTGTGTGTGTGTGTGTGTGTGTGTGTGTGTGTGTGTGTGTGTGTGTGTGTGTGTGTGTGTGTGTGTGTGTATTTTTGGCACACGGCTCACTGCAGATGGAGAACTCCTGCTGAGGTTTTGTCACAGTGCCCCCTCACTGCAGATAATCAATAGGTCTGAAATACAAAACCTGATGAAACCCAGCCTCTGTGAAAATTGCACAGGGGGCTGGGGAGGGTGACTGGATTTTGAGGTTTGGACGCACACACACAACAACAACCTCTTACCCACTCCAACACCGGCCGCACACTCTCTCTCTCACAAGCACACACACACGCACACACTGTGACTTTGTGAGGCTTGCACCTACATTATGGGGTGGTTATACTGCAGGTTCTGCATTTAAGTACTGGGTGTAAATTGTGATTTAAGCTGCAGTAATATTTTAGTGCCCCATATCTACAAGGATTTTGTAGGGTTGTTTATCAGAACTGCTCTGTCAACAATTCATTTGCTAGGCGTTCACATTCTGGCCTGAAGCCTTATTGGACCCCCCCCCCCACACCACCTGATCAGCGTGCTCATGTGGGCCTCACACTGACAGGTGATGAGTTTCTAAAATGTTACCCATTGGATCCATAAACGTCTCGTGTTGTAGTTACCCATGCAATCATCCTAAGAACCCACATGGGCTCTTTTTGTGTCCATTAAAATACTTTTAAACATGGTGAAGTTGTTAGGCAGCAAGCCTTGCCAAGATTCTTGCATATAACCCCCCCGCCCCTCACCCCTTATGTCAGTTAGTGAGCTTTACAGGTGCTGGTAGTTGGGTTTTATATTTGTTTTTTCCTTTGCCCTGCGCCACACCAGCTGTTTCTTCCTGCCTTCAGTCTATATGCTACTATGCCAGGCACACTAGCTGCTGCCCTGAGATACACATTAAACAGAGAAATATGAGAGAGTTTCAACTTCTCATCTAACCCTTTGCAAGAAAAAGCAAATAAGCACATTTACCAAAATTGGCTAAAAGTTGGACTATCGTCACTACTGTTTTGAGTATTTGTTCCCAAACTATCCAATGATCGCTCTTGTTTACATTGTGGAAAAGCAACTTTTGTTCACATCTCTGTTTTGTCATTTCATGGTCAACTTTTTCTCAATGAAACATTTCTGGCCTTTCTTACGTGCTGACCTTGTTAGAGGATTATCTTCACCTCTGTCACTGACACGGTTTAAATCCTCATGTTCCCTGAGCCGTCTTTGTCACTCTTTCACCGCATCGGTCGTTGTTGCTCTCTGACTTTTTGTCACCTCTGTTTCTGGGTTATATCCCATGAGGCAGGATTAGTGGTTAGAAAACTAACTTTGGGCTTAACCCTGACTGACTTTTCGCTCTCATGGCACTGAGTCACGTTTCGCGCTCTGTGTATCACCATGGTAACTAAGGCTGCGCACATACCTGCAGGCTATTAGGTAGTATGTAGAAGTCTGACTCCTCACTAATCAACAGTCTGAGACAGTGACATTGCTATTTTTGGAGGTTTCTGTCGACTTAGGACTCGCAGATGTAAAAAAGATCTTTTTAAGTGCAACCTCTTCCCCTTTTCTGATGATACTATAAATATTTGTAGCAGTTTCTCCAGGGCATTTCCTCACTCTGACTTATCACAAAGAGCTTCTTTCAAATGATAGCAGGTAGTTTATTAATATCAACAAAACAGTTTTATTAAGAGTTTTTTCACAACTTTCCCAAGAGCAAGCAAGCAAAGTTTATTTACGTATATAGCACCTTTCTCAGACATCAGTCACAAAGTGCTTCACAGAAGAAAAAAAAGGTGATCATTACAGTTGATTTCACCCATAGTGAAGCCTTGAGAGAACATGAGGCCGTCTCTGTGAGCAGAACATTGTTTCATAGCTTAGATGTGACCATTAAATATTGTTTGAAAGAAAAGTACGCCCACTGTGCCTGGGTGATGGAATAGTTAGAGGCATTTCTAAAAGTCTGTCTATTCAAGTTGAGATCTTGGAGCATACCATTGTGTGAGCTGTCTTTTTGAGAGTGAGTTTTCTCAGTATCAACATAAGCATTTTTCCTCTTCTACTTATTGGAAGTGATAACCTTTGGGTTATATTATCTGCAGTTTGCCTCCAGCAATCCTCTCTAGTCTTTGCCAGCAGAATCAGAGTCAATCTCGACAGGTATATCGCTCATTTACTTAATTCATTAGATCAGTTTATTCCTCTTAAAAGAAAAACATCAGTGTTAAAAATCAATTTATTTCCCTTATTTCCCTTGTTTGCAATTTCAGTGCAATTCCTTGGTCACCAATGTGATTGAAAATTAAGATTTTTTTTTTTTTAATTATTCAAAGAGCTTCTATCCAAAACACCTTTATAACAATAATTTCTTTTACTTGGATGATTCAACAGTAAAAGCCAACTATTTCAATTAATAGTTCATAAAATGGCCCACTCAATGGCAGCAATATGTTATCAGCATGGAGTCTTAACATGATTATGAAGGATCTGTGAGCATAGTTAATAGTGTATGGGCAGATTTACTGTATTGAGAGGTAAATAAGCAGTGCTTCAGGAGGTAAAATGGCCACTATAGCCTATTCCAGAGTTTATGAGCTGTGGGCACTTGTGCAGATTGTTTTAATGAGTCAGGTGATTAATGTTCGTGTTGCTGTCACCCGAGGGACACAGCATTTGGGCTGGGGCAGTACTTCAAGCTGTCTCCTTTCAGTCTGCATGACAAACTGACTGCACTGACTCTCCGGACTTTACTGAACTTTTCCTGCAGTTTAGTTTGATTAAAGAGAAGTCGGCCTGTAAAGCTGAAACTTTCTGGGGAGTTGGCATGAATATAATAGGTCTTGTCATATTGATATTGTATGTTGAAGTTGGGCGAATTAGATCTGGATCTTTAAGTTTGCTTCTAGCTAGTCTCACTGTAGCTATTAAATGGGTCATTTTGGGACAAATCTGTTGTTAATGATAGCTGTAATTAATGATTAAACACAAGCTCAGCTGCCTAAAGCCACATCTTTTTTAAACCGGGTAGAGTATGTCACAAATTAGAATGACACGATGCCGCTTAGTGGTTGTAAATCATTTAGTTTAGGAAGACAACATTTGGCATTCTTTGGGGTCCAACTAATTTGAATAAATCAGGAAATGGGCAGAAACGTGAGGCACATCTGTTGGCCGCTGCAGCAATTAACACAGGTTTTTTTTTTTTTTTTTTCCCGGCAGGGCTCCTTGCTCATCTCCATGTTGAAATTTTCTGCTCCAGTTCGAGTGAGGTTCTTTAATTAAATCATTAAAAAGCAGAGCATTTGCACAATATGCTCGACTGCCTTCATTACAAAGCACAATCACTTGTAATTTATTCACTTACAATGAGGGAGCGTCGGATTTGATTCGTTGTCTGCAGCTCTGTTTGTGTGAACAGCGAGCTGCCTTTCTTGTCCGTCCTCTGTTATTCTTCCAGGCAGTGTAAAGGTGGAGATTCATGCTTTCACAGCTCTGAGTTTCTGAGAGATTGATGCATGACTGGAGCATAATGGAACTCTTGCATTGCCAAGTGTTGAGTCCAAAGGGTTGGATGCATTATTTCCAGCAGAATAATACACAAAATATACTATAGATACGTATTTCTGGACATAAGAATCAGAAAGCGACAAGATTTTCAAGTATTGGTTTAAATTATTGAGTTTGTTTACTAAAGCAAGATATAGCAACATAATGCCTGTGCAGCTGGAATTGTGCAACATAAGACAGTATGCTATAATACAGGTGTCCACTATATAATATAGCTGAACAATGCTTTTGTTCCCTCAGGCTTTTAAATCCACACTATGTGCAGTGCCGCGATGGTCAGGATTTATGAAGGGTGGCTGCTTCCACTTCATGCTTGAGCAGGCAGAATCCCTGCTTGCTCATGATGTGGTTGGAGGCCCACAGGACATGCCTTGCTCACCCCTCTCAGCCTGCAGCCTCACTACTACTACTAACCGCATGCCCAGCCTCTGATATCTGAGCACAGAAACAGGCAAACAGTAATGACTGGAGCACTTGCGGGTGCTCGTAGGAGGCCACAGAGTAAAGAGGAGCTAGAGTGCATCATTTCTTTGGAAGGTCTCGGGGGTTGGTCATGAGGAAAATGCAGGTACTTTTTGTTTTCTCTGTTTTTCAGAGGATGTTGGTTGATTTTGTGATGAACCACCATCTGAGACCATACGCGCCGTCCTGGATAGAGATGTTTTTTTCCTTCTGTTCTTTGAAGTCTTTTAACACATCATTTTCACCTCTCTCCGGGTCTAGCTGTCTAGACAAGGAGGATAACTAATCCTCACACTCTGTATTCCAGCAGGCTAGCCCAGCTATATACATGACCCCACCTCCCATCTCTCTTAATCTCTTTTTGTTTCACTTTATTCACAGCAACACACCTCGTGAACATGAGCAGCCCAACATCAGAGCAGCACTTCACAGGCCCTCCTCCACCCTGTTCTCTCAAGGTAAGGAAAGAAAAACACTACATTGTCAAAGATCACTCAACACCATTTGTCAGTTGTTGTTTTCCATGTCAGGATGCATCAGTGAAGGCTGATATGGGGCAACATATTTGATTTCCTTTGATTTTTGGTGTCAGATGACACAAAACTTTTAACTTCAGGTCCCTTCAACTTTCTTTACCTACTGCATCATAAGCTGAATCAGCCTCTCCTTGTACCTCTAGTGATAATGGATCAAAATGAATGCTCCTTAACCTACAGTACCTGCTTTTAATGATTCAATGAATTCATAAGATTATGTTCTCAAACTTTTGTTTTGTTTTACTTTGGATGCCAGAAACAAAGTCACAGCATCACAATAAGAAGTTGAAGGCTGTTGCCAACTTTACTACTGCAAACCCTTCAGTTTAGGTTCCTTTAGCACCAGTATAGAGGAGATCACCTCATAACAGAGAGAATTAATGTTGGTTGGTTGTGGCTGTTCATCATCATCATGCATGTTACCATGGTTACTATTGTGCTGTTTCTCTCAGATCTATGTAGCATTTGGCATCTTTCAGTTCTTACTTTGGATGTTAGGGTCCATATCTTTACTGTTGGGGTTTACTTGATAAACTGACTGTACGCTACCTACACATCACTTAACAACGGAAAAGACAAAGTTAACATCTAGCTGGTGAACATAGTCAAGCATGTAGCAGCTGAAGGACCAGATATTTCCTTCAGGAGATGGTAGACACCAACACAGACTTAAAGAAGAATAAATATTGGACTTAGCATTCATCAGATGTCCATGTCCCAACATGACTCTAAAGAATCTTAATGTTTCTCTGTGTCAGCTGGATGGGTAAATAGATAACTATTTACTAACATGTTCACCACACCAACTTTATTAAGTGATAATATATTTTGGTCTAAATGACCTTCTTCGGGCATCACTAAATTTTAGTATATTTTATATACATGGATGCTGGGCGAATTATTCAATTTGACTACCACAATAATTAGCTAAATTGGTGAATGGAACATCATGTAATTAACTTAACAAGGTATATTCAATTCAGCTATGAAGCATAACAATGATATTTTTTCTAACCTGTTAATTCATGTTCAATTGTGTTGAAAAGTAACAATAGTGGAATTTCAGTTCAGTCTCTTAGCGTGGGGTTTAAATGTACTATACAGCACATGTAAATTACAGGTTTGAGTAGTAATTTAAATGGGGTAAATGGTTGCATTTATATATATCATCCACTTTACACACTGTTCATTCACACTCAGATCCAGCAATTGGGAGCAATTTGGGGTTCAGTATATTGTCCAAGGACACTTCGACATCTGGACAGGAGGAGTCGGGATCAAACCACCAACCTTCTGATTAGTAGACAACCTGCTGTACCACCTGAGCCACAGCCGCCCGTTAATATGGTAAATTCGCTGGAATGAAAGATTAAATCTCACACCCTTCAGAAAAGATATCAGGCTTTACTTACATTTACCTGCATTTGTTATTCCACTGTCATTTATTAAACAGAGTTGTGTCTGGGGCAAATGAGGTAAATTGTTTTTTCAAGCCAAAGCAGTAATTCACACATAAAGTAGATAACAATGTAAGAGACAGGTGTGTGAAAGGTGGGCACATAAAAAGGCTGTAATAGATTAGAATTTGCTCTTGCTGGAAAATTAGCCTGCTTTGTGGAGGCCGTGTCTAGTATTGGAGCACCTGCCACATAGCGAGGTCAGGGACTTGAGCTGGAAAAGCTTCCAGGCAGCTGTGATTGTGTTGACACCTGAACAGGCAGGGCTACCTACTTTAACCCTGGCAAATTATTTCTACAGCAATTATAAAGATAGCACCTTCAATTAGGAGCTCTCATACTCATTATAGCTTTTTGTTTCTTCCTAGAAGTGACAGACAGTGTGTGTGTGTGTGTTTACAGTTGATAGGATCGAGTGTGTAGGGGCTGACAGATGTGTCAGTGTGCAGGTGAGAGTGTCAGGTAAGTTGTTTTGTGAGAGCAGAGGAGACTATGAACATGTGCTGATGTTTTTGTCTGTGTGTTTATGGGGTTAGATGTACTGTTTTCCTGCACACCACTGTTTGTGTGTATGTTGAAGTGTTTAGCCCGTCTCTGATGGGCTGCCTCTTTAATCTGTGCAGACAGCTTTGTAATTGGACTGCTGCATGAAAGGGGTGGGGTGGGGGGGTCAGCACCCACAGTCTGAAAGATGGAGAAATAATATAGGTGGAGGATGGGTGTATGTATGGGTGTGTGTACGCGTGCCTGTGTGTTTCAGTGGTGACTGGGGGAGTAGTTGGGGTTGAGTGTACTGGGACTGGCGGCAGGAGTCCCAGGGATCAGGACCCTTGCTCCGTCACCGAGGCAACAGCATCATTGTCTGTGTCGGTTCACTCGATCCCCACCTGTTCACCCACTTAATCTGGTCCAAACCAATTGAGTGCTTGTTTGAATGGATTCCAGTGGCAGCCATAAGAGCCTCCCCGATTTTCATTTCAATGCATTTCAAATGCATTTCAAACAGTTTCACTTTCAATTCCCTCCCATAACAGGGGCCCGCCATAATATGGTCCATTCCTCTGGTCCTGGCCTCCTCCCTCGGGTACACCCACTGCACAGGAGATGAACTCACTAGACAGGTGCCATACTGCTCAGAATGACAATTTGCCTTTTGGAAATCAGCCTCTGGCTCCATTGTGTTCCCTGAAATTGAGTTAGCCCATCAGCAGACACTCAACAGCTCCCTCCTGTCCCCTCCTCCCACCTCTCCCTCTCCCTCTCTCTTTCTCTGTCTGTCAGGTCCTTTAATGTTAAAGCTAGCAGAGGAGAGTGCCTGCATTTGAACATGTTCACAATAGAATCGTATTTTAAATTGTAAGAGCATTGCATATTATGCAACTGATGTCTATCAAAAAGGCTGTCATAAAAAGCCGGGACAGTATGCAAGTGAACAAGCACCAAGTACTCATTTTCATGTGCATAAATGGTACCATTACTTATTTTCAGATGATGCCAAATAGACAGATAGTGCCGAAAATTACTATAATATAAAAAGAAATGATGTGATGCTAAAAACACTGAAGCCTCAACAGGGATCTGTGAGGTAACATTTAGTCTCCTGAAGTAGCTCCTGTATCTCCAGCAGAGCTGACTAGCGGCAACTTTTGAGAGGTTATTTATGATGTTGTCAGGCAATGTGCAGAGATCTGCTAGCTGACTAACAAAGACAGGGTTCTTGGTCAGGCCTAATTAACAACTGCGTCAAAAGCAAATGAGTTATCCATCAGGAGCAGTGGTTGAGAGATGCATCCATCTCAGGTCATCCTGCTGTAGAACATATGGTCTACAGCCTTTAGACCTTTAATCATGCTGTATTGCACAGGTAGCACATCTAACCTAGTTACTGTTGTGATGCGTACAGTGGTGCAGTGATAGCAGAAGGGCAAACGCCTGCTCCATTCAGTTAATTACAAGGCCAAGCCCCAACTCTCCACATTTTCAATTAAGTTATTTATTATGTATTACAACCATATTTAGCTTTTTTTTTAATCAGTTGTGATACTTCGTAAAACATTTTCCCTGTGTCACATAGCCAAAAAGTGACGATAAACATATACCACAAAATGTATATGACTGTTAGGTGTCATATTAAGGTTCTTTGTCTATATATGATAAGACAGGACAGTTTCTTTTATGGGATCTTTGCTGCTGTCACTCTTAACAAAATAAGACAGGGAGGACTGTGTTTTTGTACTATCATGTCAATATGTATAATAGTGACATTTTAATCATTAATACACAATACTATATTTGAGTGTCTGTAAGTCTTTGCATTGCATAATCACTTCCAGAGAGCAGCTTTAATCATGTTTCAGTGAATGAGTACACTGCATTATTCTCTAACATTCACTGGCCTTGCATGATTGTTGATTTTTTAAAATTTGATATGACTCTGTAAGACTTTACTAAGTAGTAACCTATGTTTTGAGCTTTGTTTTCACTCAGTCAGCCACTGAATGAGATAGAAAGAGGGTTTATAAGTGCTGACAACAAAAAGTGTCTGAACTAGAAAACTCATCAGGAATGTTAGTGGAAATGAGCTGTGAGGGAGTGGCTAATTACTTGTCTTCTACTTTAAACATAGTGTGTGTGTGTGTGTGTGTGTGTGTGTGTGATTGTGTGTGTGTGTGTGTGTGTGTGTGTGTGGTTTTTTGTTGTTGTTTGTAAAGAGTATTTTTTTCCTTGTGTTGAATCCAGTTGGCTACTGTGTGTGTTTCACTCTAGGAAGTGCTGTCAATAGTATTTACAGTTTCTTAAAGGCAAACCTCAGAATTTTCAGCCAAAAAACATTATTGTGGCTTTTCTTTCTCTAGCTGCTGTGTATTTTATTATGACAGTATTTATATATGTATATGCACATCCAGCTAAAACATTGCAGAGGCTACAGAAATCTGTATGCCAGTCATGTCCACTCCATAAACAGCGTAAAATCAATGATTTCACACAAATTTGTTGATTTTTTAAATTTTATTTAGTATTTTGACGTATTTAATTTAAGTTTTAATTAAAGCAGATTGGCTAAAGCCATCCTGCGACCTTCTGAAAAGATAAACAGATACACTGTAGTTAATGGATGGATGGTAGTTTAACTGGATTAACATGGTGTTTGCAGATGGTGTTTGGTGTTTTAAGATAAACAATTGAAATAAATTGACAGATCAATAATACAAATAATTTATTAGTTGCAGCAGTTTATTTTTTTTTATGAAGGTTAAATGATATTTTTAAATCATATTGGTGTAGATATACACAAGTAGTATGTTCCCTGATGTATGGGGGTTAGGACTGGATTCTTGTGGATGTTCTTCACAAGCACAGCTCAAATAAAGGGTCTTCTTCTCCGTGAGCTCTATCTGTCTCTCTCCTGCTATCATACATGTTACTGTCTCAGACAGTGTTATCCTGAATGAGCTCCCTCAGGCATATTTTCAAAACTGGATAATTGTATTTTTCTGGTTTGTTTACATTTCAGATTTTTCTTCCAGTATGCAGGTGCTGGAATGTAAACTCAATTACTTCAGAAGTGAATGGGAATGCTCTGGACCAAAGTAATACATCAATGTCAAGCAGGACTGAGATATACTGGTGAAATATGATTTTCTCTATGAGTGGAAATAAGTTCCCAACTCAGTAAAATGAAAATAAACTGCTATATTTGCCAGCCACGGCCCATTTACCAGATGGTGGATGTGGATGATGGGTAAATTGATAAAAAGGGAGAAATAACTTGATGTACCTCACATCTACAGGAAGTAGTGTTGAAAGTGCTTGGTCCACAGTTAGGCAAAGACATTACAGATGGATCTGGAGCTCCAGGACTCCATGTTCTGCTGGTGAATGAAATTATACAGGGAAATTGGATTTTCAGTTTCCTCTCTTGTGACTGAGCTTCATGCTATAGTTCAGAGAGAAGCGAGTTTATGAATGTGCTTTTATATTAAAACCAGCTCACCAACACTTGAAAGGCCTTGCTGCAACACAGAAAAAGGTTTTAAAGCGCACTGATGATGATGGCAGCAAACATTTTGTGAAACTCCTGTAGTGCTGGAAAAAGCCAAAGTGTATATCTGCCCATCTGCTGGAATGAACACAATATGAGCTTCCCGTCACCCCCTCTCTCTCTGTCTGCTGTATCCTGTCTCACTCTACACTATCACATAGTACCAAAACGCAATAAAAACACTAACTACCTAACTGCCTTATTATGTTGATGCTCAATGAACGTTGTCAAATAATAGGAGCTTTAGAAAAGTAATGGCGTGTCTTTTTTTAGTTTTTGGCTCATGTCCCTTATCTCTACATAGCCTCATACAGACCATTTCCCTTTACTCGTACAACCTGTAAAAAGCTTATGAGGGCCAGTAACCTGAATGGAGCTCACTTTCTGAGACATTGCACAATTTACACCGAACTGTCCATTCCAGTGTGTGCTCCTGCTTGTCCCTGTGTGTGCGTTGACTTCAAATGCAACATTTCTACATATCTCTGTGTGCATTTTTGTGGTGTTTGGCTGAAAAACCTTGAAGGTATGTTATATCAAACATATTTTTATTCCCTGTGACAGACTGTGAAGCCCGAACATTAACAAAGGCAGCGTAGAAGACAGGAAGGTAATTGAATTTTGATGGAAATGTTCAGATTGCAGAGCTTTTATTGTTGCTTCTACTTTTTAGGGTATTTTGGGATTACTTTTGCCTTCCTTAAATAACATGACAATGGAGGGTTGACAGGAAATGATGCAAGAGAGCGATGCGGGATGACATGTAACAAAGGCCCCTGGCCAGACTCGGGCTGGCGATGTTGTGATTACATGCCTGTGTCTTAAACTGGCTTACTCCCCTTATTTTAAGCTGTATTTCTCTGCTCATGTGCCTTACTGTAGCTATATATGGTCATTTCCAGAGCTTCAGTAATTAGACGACATTTAGGTCATTTTCAGAACAAAAGTGACAAATATGTGGTGACTCCAGGTTCTCAAATATGAGAATGTGTTGCTTTTCTTGCTTTTACATTACAGGAAATTGAATATTTTTGATTGTGGACTGTTGGTCAGACAGCATAATAAATGTAATTAACTCGTAATGAAAATAATTGCTAGTTGCAGCTGTAGTCATTCTTATTCAGTTTAATATGGCTGAACTCAACCTTAACTCAACCTGCATTTCTGTGTAATGAGCCCAGCCCTATCCAAGTGGGTAAGTCTAATCTGGTCTAATTATGATGAATTATAAGAAATTATAATTGTTGAGAAATGCTTTCCAATATGAAACACAAAATGTCCTTATATCTGCGTTTTACTCCTTTATCATGTGTTATGAAAAACAATTAAATCTTTTTACAGCTTATAAATGCTAAGTATGGGGACTCTGAGTAAAGCGTTACCCAATATATAATTATACAAAACAGAGAGGCAGATTATCAAAAGTGTTGACAGGTTAATTTTCTGCCCATCGATTCATCAACTAACTGACTAATCTTTTGAGCTCCAGTCTGAAGGAGCAATTAATTTATGACGTTGATAACTCCTCACGTCATTCATTGAAACAATCCATCACAGCAACATGCATTGTCTACCAAGTCACATTTTTGTTATTGATTGTTCCAGCAGTTATCAAGTACACTGGGCTGCTGGGCTATTTCTATAGCAGCAGGGGTTAAGGCGAGCACAGGAAAGCCAATTCCAGGATCTCTCTGTTGCTCATTTCTACATTTATTTCTCTCTCACTCTATTTCTCCCTCATACAGTACATACACTCATTCACACGGTGCAGCGAGTAATGGGGGGAAAAAAATCAATTCTTAGATGGATCGTATGTGTCTTGAACCATTCAGCATGCACAAAACTCCTTAATTGGAATTTTAAAATAGTGCTTTATGAATAAGAAATATGATTTTATTTAAGAGTGTGCATAATATTAAAGGGTAGCTACAATGTTAAAGATAACATAACCTCAGGCAAAATACTTAAATAATGTTGAGGCTTCATCTGACATTTTTCCTGATCAACATTGAGAATAGTTTTTTTTGTTGTAATTAAATAGCACCATGAGGTAGCTGCAGATTCCTATCCCATCCGTGCTTTTCTATGCATTCCTTTTTGTGTGTGAGGGCATGGCACTACTTTAGATGTGTGTTAGAAATGTGACATATTAAAGCAGTTGGCTTACAGGAGTTTGATCATAGATGTATGTATGCAGTTTGATGTGCTTAGTGCGGGCTGCAATGTATCTTGTCTAGCTCAGATGCATCCATATGAGCTAGTTGTTGAGATCAGTGGTTGTGTATCCGAGCTAACACTGATTGTAACATTGCCCCTGAAATATATTTATATATTTTGACAGGAGCTAAATATGCACAGACAGCTACCTAGCTTTACCCGATGAAGATATAAGGACTGTAGGAATGTATCTCTAATGAAGTTTAATGCAAGTAAAAGGACAGTGTGTGGGTGTTCTCTCCCCTCTTGCCTATGTGTAGACAACTAAAACACACATCAGTACTCCCACATTATGATGCCAGACACTGTCTTGTCAGTTGTCAGTCGATCTGAGTGCAGCAGTGTGTGTGTGTGTTTGTGTGTGTGTGTGTGTGCGTGTGTGCATGTGTGCGTGTGTGCGTGTGTGCGTGCGTGCGTGCGTGCGTGCGTGTGTCTGTGGAAAGAGGATAATGAGAGACAGGTCCGGAGTGAGAGAAAAGAGAAAAGACAAAGAGAAGCCAAGTTTTATACATTCATAATTGTCTTCTACTGCCAACATCAAACAGAGCAGTACATGGCATGTGTAATGGCATCTTGAAAGAGACTTCATCCATAATTTGAAATGCAGCCCAACAATGTGCAGTGTATAGTAGAATAAATAAATAAATAAATAAATCGGAGATGTAACATGATAAGAGGAAAGAGAGCCAGAGGTAGATACTGGCATCACTGCTCAGAATTAGTGAAGAGGAACAAGTCATCGCCAGCTGTAAACTAACGCTGGATGGAACCCTGTATTCTAATCTGATCTCTCACTCTCCCCCAAAACTCAACTCAGGATCCTCTCCAAGTCTTTATAATATTTCCATAATATTTCCTGTCATTTAAAAACACGCTGCATGATTCCTTTCACTCTTGCCCAATGAAAACTCTTTGTTCAAAGAAACAATTTGTTCAATTACCCCCAGTGGTGGAGCCAATTAAGAATTTAAACTCAATTAAGTCTCAAGTGTGAATTTTTTTTTGTTGTAAAGTCCGATAATCATGCGGCCTAGACAAGAGCCCCTGTGGTGATACAGTCACTCATAAGGAAGATTGCTTACTTGTTTAATTACTCTCCATGGCATTTCCACTACAAATGAAATGATCATATCTCACATTTCACATGATTGGTTCAGCTTATTTTTCTATACCGAGATTCTCTAGATATTATTTGTAGAGTCAGATTATACTTGAAGAAACAATCTTTTGATGGCACTGCCTTGAATAGACTTTTATATATATATTTATATGCAAGCCCTATGTGTGTGACTGTCACATTAACTTTCAAGTCATTGTCACATTTCCTGTCTGTATTTCCTGCGATGCCACTCTGTGCAGTAACATCAACAGGCTGGTTCTTCATTCGGTCTGCCAGGAATACATCAAATTGCTGCTGTCTTACATCAATTTCAAGCAGCTGATTTCCAGTGGTACCAATCAGCTACTTCACCAACTCTTTCAATAATAAATGAGACTTGGAGTAAAGCTAGTACATGGCTGCAGCTACACCTTTTCCTTGCCAATAATAGAAAAACTCTTACTGTGGATGTGCAAGACTAATGGACTTCTGGCATCTTGTATGTAGAGTTGGTGCCAGTGTGTATGCATGTATGATAATATCACCAAGGAGAACTACTCTAATGAGCTTCTTTTGCTTTGTGTACCACCTATAGTTAATTGGATTGGATGAATGAGCACCCAACTGCCAGTTTGTCTATTAATAGCAATATATTTTGTCTAAGTGAACGTAGTCATCAAGGAAGAAGGAGGTCATTATTTCCACCTGTTCTTCTCCTGTTTCGACAAGTAAAAACAAAAAGGTTTTATTAAATGATCATTGGGTGTGAGACATTGGGTACTCACAAGGGGTTAAATCATTTTTGAAGTGGCGGGCCATCATGGTACTCAAACTATCAAAGGCTACACTATTATATTAAAATACTTGCATGAGCTAGGGCAGATAAATGTATCAAGACTTAAACTGTGATATAAACACAACATATTCTTTCCCTCTTTTTAATTCGCTGTGACAAACACCTCATGCCAGGCCGCTCTCCTGATGATTACACAATGCTAAGATGAGGTGAAACACAGTGTGAAAAGTGGGCTTGGAGTGCAAGATTAAAGCTATGTTGATTTGACAGAAAGAGGAGGTTGTCTGGAGTTTAACAAGTCAGGGAGACACACACACACACACACACACACACACACACACACACACACACACACACACACACACACACACACACACACACACACACACACACACTGGGGCTTTTTCAGGACAGGAATATAAAGAGTAATGCTGAATGCTGAATAAAGCTTCAGATGGTAGGGCACAGAGCATTGTGCGGACACTTGGCGTAGAGGCATTTCATCCCTCTACCTCCCCAGCTTGCATGTGTTGCTTCCGGCTATGTCACAACCGTTACCTCATTGGTTGTACTTTGAAAGATCAGTGGCAACTGAGGTCAGCGTTGAAATAATCTGAAATAATCTTGAAACTGAAGCCCTCTCACACCCTGTAGTACAGTAAAATCATCATTTACATACTTACATTCTGTAGGACAATAGAACTGTATATTCTATTAGAGATTTTTTTACCTATGATGTTTATACTAAGGTAACCATCCCTTTCATATTTTCTAGGTGTATTAGTCCATTGGTGGCAGTTGCTGTTGGAATTCACCAAGCTGTAACTTTTCATAACAATAGCAGATTTACAAGATTTTTGCAGGATTTTTGAGGTCACAAATTACTATATAATATTTATAATACTTTTAGGTGTGCCATTAAGTCTGTCATTATATCTGCTGTTATATCTCCTGTATAAAACAACACAAACAAATGCAAAATTGCCAGAAAACTTAATCACAAAACACATCAATATTACAATATTAAATTACACATGAGAGAAGAGTTAATCCATATCTCTCCACTCATAACATTAGTTCAGGTGCACAGGGCGGCTTTCATAGGCTGACAGTTCTTACTATTACTCTGCTGATACCCTGATGGCAGTACCACCTGCACATCCTTTCTGCACTGTTGACTTGGTAAGATATAAAGTTTATATAACTTTATAACGCCCTGTACAAACAACAATATAACAACAAGGCCTTTCTTTTGCAGATTTCAAACTGTGTGTGACATTCACTTACCAAGGGACAATGTAATAATGCTATCACAATGACATTTAATCCTCCAGGCAAAGTCATAATATACATCAAGTTTCATTTCAAAACACCCATGCAACCATCAGTGTCAGTGACTGAAATGTAATTCTATACACACTGAGGTCTTCACATACACGAGACATCTGACTCGATCTTGGGAACTCTATGGTTATGTATAAGACAGATTAACAAAAGCCGTATGAAGATAGTATACAACATCCTTTTGAGTGTCAAGTGTAAATAGAATGTGTGAGTATATGTAAGAGAGGAAAGTAGGGATGTCCCGATCCGATATTTGGATCGGATCGGCCGCCGATATTAGCAAAAAATGCATATCAATATCGGATCGGCCTGCACGGGAAAATCCCGATCCGGACTCCCGATCCAGTTTGTTTTCAAACTCCGGGCGCTCGCTGTAGGTAATCCATTCCAGTTTTTTTCAGCTTTCCCCCCAAATCCGGTCCGCGTTTTTCAGCACACCTAGCGACCTGTCCAGCATCCCACTATTTATTTTCTACTCAGCTTTTTTGTGTGTTTTGCTTTTTTAATACAGTTTACAATATTGTTTGCACTGATGGCTTTTTAATCCTTGGTTTACACTCTTGTTGTTCAAGAGCAGAGCACTGATGCCAATTCAGTTTGTGTGGTTAATTGACTATTTATTATTTTGTCTATTTTGTGTTTATTTAACCCTGTTAAGAATAAACAGGTCAGCTTCTCATTACCAACCATTGTGGATTATTCAAACTAACCTAATTAAGTTGGCTAGTTGTTCTTAAGAGCAAAACCCTTTTCAACATGAGTATAACAACAAAATAAGTAAATATCTTTAATCTTTAATACATGCTTGGATCGGCCGGTATCGGTATCGGCCTATGCTAAAAGCAACAATATCGGTATCGGATCGGAAGTGCAAAAAGCTGGATCGGGACATCCCTAGAGGAAAGTAGAGCAATTACAATCACTTGCTAAAAGAAGGTGGTTGGAAAATGTTCCCTTTTTGCTTTGCTAAAGTGGTTTACACCTTCTTTCCTTAGGGTGTCTATTGAACCTGTATAGCTTTATGGTGGCAAAAATCCCTCCCTCAGACACCAGTGTACTCTATCTGCAAGCCTCTCCCCCTGCAAGCGTCTGAGTCCTGATATTTATTCTCCAATGAGATCATTAGAGGAGGAAGAGCTGGAGGCGACCATATGGACACAACTGCTGCTCAGCTCAGTCTATTATTTAAATAAAGATCCTGGTAGACGGCAGAAAGCTCTCTCCATGTGTTGGCATGAGCGCATATGTGGGATGCATGACAGCCATATAAAACAAAGTGACAGCTACATTTGGAACATACCCTACACAAATTGTTTATTTTAGCATAATTTGGACTCAATATTGAAGAGAAAAGAAATCTTTTTTTTTTTTTCATTGACTAGGAGTCACATTGAGTCACGGGATTAACTATATTTTCAGTTAAAAAGATGACATCACAGAGCAAGACACAGGAGCTGAATAACAATGACATGCAATACTGGTGCAAGCGAGTGCAGTCACCTGTATTGGAAATGTCACGAACAGGAAGACGTAACAGGCTGAAAGAAAGAAAGAAGGTTCCAAATGTGCCCTCAAACTCCTGTTCAACATGAAATCGCTGTGTTCACAATATCCTGTTTCTGCTTGAGTCATTAGCCCAGAAGTGTGTTTAGAGATCAGAGGATTTCTTTATTTTATTTTATTTTTTATCTTTTTGCCACAGTAGCGCATAAACGGCTCATTTGAGCATATGTTTAACATTCCATTTCCAACATTCATACAGATGCATATGACATCTGACATGATATACTGTAACAGCATGATCACCATTTCTTTAAGAATGCCATCACCATAATGAAGGCATTAAAAGAGCAGTTTGGCTGCTTTTTTTGTTTTCATTTGAATCCAGAAGACAAGAGAAAGATCAACATGAAAAAGAAGCAAATTCATATGGCCTTAGGCATGCTTTGCGATGCTAATATATGCATAGAAAACTGTGATTATTATGCCTGCCTCTCTCTATGGAAACTAATGGAGCAAGATTATTTGGTTTTACATAAAGTGCAGCTGGATGGTTAACAGTTCTATGGCTTTGACTGTGTAACACAATCTCTTTATTAGGGAAGCTAAAGGGATAAGTGTATTTATATCTCATAAAACATAAAATTCTGCATTTTTATGAGATTATTTTAGGTATAGGTCATACATTTTTCAATTATTATAATGTTTAAACCAACAACTATTCATCAGGATAGTTACATGTAATCCCTTTTTGGCTGGAGCGCAGCAGCAGGGCCTACTAAACGTAAAAGTCTGTGACTGACTGATGCTGTGTTCTGAATCACATACTTTTTACACTACACTACTTTTTACTTTTAGTCTGTATTGCTCTTACAATGTATGTACTGCTGCATGCAGTATGCATACAGTTGGAAAATACTACTACATCTGTTATTACAGCTCATGTTGTTGTACTGGCTTCAGTCACTTGGTCTGTGCTCTCTCAGTGGCTCAGTCAATGTGACATGTCTTCCACTGCAGAGAGGATTGTTGGTCAGAATAGCCAGAAAAGCATATTGACTTGTATAATGTTTAATATGACCAGATTCAGTTAGACATCCTGGTACTTGGCGTACATATGACATACTATTAGGACTTATTAATCTCTTTCTGGTATACTAAATAGTATGATAGTAGGGTATCAGCACGCACCCTGAGTGACAGACTGAATGATGAACTTACTCCATTGCTTTGCCAAATGCCACCGCTTCCTGTATCTATTTCAAATTACAAGCCCTCTAGCGTTTCATACACAGTCCAGCCATGTACTAGATTTTGAACTGGTCTTGTTTACTGTCTGTTTGTGAAATTAATGTACAGTAGAGATGTAAAAATCTATGTAGTATCACATTTTGACGTATGTCAGGAAAAAGCAATGTGTGATGTGAGAAAAGTGTAAATAAGAGGGCAGGAGTGAAATGATACGCGCAAGGTAATTATAGATAAGTGAATAGATGAACAGAGACAACTACCTCCCAATCCCAAAAAAATGAGGGGCCCTACAGCTGGACACTGGGCCTTTGGGCTGATGTATATCCATTCTTTTTCTGGCCCCGGCTTGAACAAATTGTTCCCTGCGTTGGTCTATCTCCGCATGCTGTCTTTTCAGATAAAGCCAGGCTAGGGGGGCCAGGACGGGGTGCTGCGTTTCAAGGCTTGATTATGCCGAGTAGCAGACTGAGAGAGGTGTTCAGAGCGGTTCACCAGACAGATCACTGCTGGGCCTCTACGGGTTGTGTGTTTATCGTCCAGCAGCCCAGCGACACCTACAAAACCGCTTCCTCGTTGGCTGGCTACACTCAGAACACCCCGCAGATTGATTGAGCTCACTCTGAGGAGTGAGAGAAGATAAGGACAAAAACAGGGACAAACGATAGAAGAAGAAAAATATACATTGGAAGGAGAGATGCTAGAAAGGTACAGAGAGAGGAACATACTAGAGTTGGTTGAAGTATTTCAGTTTAATGCAGTATAATGTTATGATAAGCAAGCTCTTCTTCACATTGCTTTTCATTCATCTTTGTCTGAGTCCATTTGTTCCACTTCCAGTTCTTTCAGTGCGGTGACTGTGGCTAAATACTGAGCGGTTATGACTTACTTAACTCCGCCATTTATCTGATTGTCATCACTCTCCTGGCCTCAACCTCATCAGAGTCATTGGCATGTTGGACGATGAGTCTTCTGCAGTACAAAACAGTGGCAGGCATCGTCCATCTGGCTCTCGGCACTGGCACTCGCGATTTGTAGAAGTCACACAGTACACTGATTGCCAATAATGATGAGCTGGCGAAGAGAGGCAGAGAGGGAGAGATGAGGTGGTGATTGCTGCTACTCTGTGTGAGTCGATAATGGGGAATATATGTCATGTGCCATTATGTATCTTACTGTGTGCCGGTAACCCTCATGCTAATTAATGGTGATTTATGCCTCATTATGTTGATTTATAACAGGGCTACAGGAATGCTGTCTGACTGACTGTAGAAAAAATAGTTGGCTCCATTTAAATACACAACCTTAGCGTTAGCTTTGTTTCATGATTAAAAATAATTCTACATACAGTAATGTTTTTTGGTAAAAATAATAAATCTGTGTCATAAAAGTCTAAAACTGTGCCAATAAATAACCATACTGGTTTTGAATGTATTAGCACATTAAATGCAAATCATGTATATTTCACACTACTGATGGCCATTTTCCAGATCATAACTTTGATTTCCTACTTTCCATTAAGCTGTTGGTCTCTCCTCATTTCAGTACACTGCATTAATCAGAGACTTGTTTGAGTCATCCATTATCGTGAACATTTTTATCAAGCTGCATTTTTTTAGTCACACTCTGATTATCTTCATGTTGTTATTCATTTGGGACATTTTAAAAACTTGGTGGTGCTTTTGTCGATCCTCTGACATCCAAGATTTGAATGTCAGTTAACAAAAATGTTGCATTCATTATTTTCAGAAATAAAGCCAGACAAACAATAACAACACATGGAAGTTGTTACTTTCTTGAATTAAAAGGATACTATGTGGGTCTTTTGCTGTTTGTCCCATTGTCTTTGTTAACACTATGACTGGAAGTGCTAAAGTTGGGAGTTTCAAATTCTACACATAATGGCTTTAAACCTTCATTAAAACCCCATTAAAGCCTAAAACAGGCTATAAACTCGCCTCATAAAGTTATTGTAACCATGTTGGCGAACAGTTGCATATTAGCACATCTTACATGTAGTCATTAGATCTGTTGTTTATATAAACATATGAATTAGAGGAGCTTCAGATGCTTTTTTGATTACCAACAGTTTGTTAATTACATATGATGTTTTTACCGACCTGTGGGGGTGGACTGTTGGCTTGAATCATTCCACTCTGCCAATCAAAATAAATCAGCCACTTATGGAGGAAATCAATCTAAAAATGTGTGTTACACTTTGGGGAACAGTGGGCTGTAATGTAATATATTTGCAATGCGTAGTTAATGGGCTAACATATGTAAAATCTGGGTTTTCCCTTGATTGTTTGTGAAACAAAGGATGGAAGATGGAACTAAAAGATGAAACATATGGGTTGTGACAAATAACTCTTTATTTTATAGGCCTGGGACAATATACTTATCTCCTTATTCAATACTATCACAATAGCTGGGTGCAGATTCAATTCAGAATCGATTCTCGATTGAATGAATAGAAAAGGGACGCTGTTTTTGGTGCTTTGCTATGTATACTGTGTGCCAAACCATTCACTGGTGTCCTTAGTTCACCAAAATATAATGTGACACATAACTGTCAATTAAGATAAATGGTCCAAAGCATTTTTATTTTAAAAAGTGAACTGCATTAATTAATGAATTAATTAATTTCTAAGCATCTTACAGTCTGTTGCTTGCATGAGAATAACAAACTGAGGGGGAGGAGGAGTGCTCTTCTGTGTTGTTATTAACGTCTTGTCTCCACCAGGAGAGAGCAGCCTCTTTGCTGCACCGTTAGCTCCAGAGAGAGACATCGCTGTCCAACATGCTGACAGACAGACCAAGTTTTTTTCTTTACCTCAGAATTGGTTTAAGTTACATGGCTTAATGCTATAGTTTCTTTTTGGTCAGTCGGTTTTGTTTGGTACTGCTGGACTTTGTTTCATCTTTTTGAAGATGAACTACAAAATAACTAGTAGCTTGTGCCCACTGTAGACTTCCACTTTTTTAACTCTGTCATCATCACATGCTGTAATTTTCACAAAGGCGGTGGCCAATATACAAATGTTGGCCTGCCTTTGAGTTAGATAGGCAGGGAAAATCCTGAAAATCATCCTTATTTTCCTTTAAGTAATGAGATGACTTGACTTCATTAACAACAGCTGTTACTTCATAATTCCTTTGAGAAACAATTTGCTCTACCAAATGCCAGAAAACAACTACTGATCAAACATAAATTAAATTCTATAATAGTTAGGATTTAATTTTGGGCAACTAAATGAGTATATTGACTCTTAAAAAAATGTAAAACTAGAGTCCGATCTTGCCACTGTCTTATCACCAAACTTCCTGGATTCATAACTCAAGAGACTGGCAAACATCCAGCTCGTGCTCCTCTTTGACAGACATGTTCACAGCTGGCTTTTTCTCTGAGCTGTTGTCTTTCCAGTTTCTTGTAATAGTCAGTGCCTGTGCATTTAGAAAGTTATGTCGCGTTCTGGAGGATATGGGGAAGACCCAATCCTCATTTTCCAGCACTCTGGTGTATTTTTGGGTGACAATGTACCTTTTAAACAGTAAGATGATAGCATAGACTGTAGAGGTGAGGAGAAATGAAACAGAGGGAGGATGTGCTTGAGAGAGAAAGGGACCTCTGGTATCAGCGATGACAGCTACAGAAGCGAAGCATCTCCTGCTTTAGCTTGTAATACAACCAGGCCTTAGGACGCAGTGTTTGATTATGACATTGTCTCTCTTCCCACAGCGTTTGTTTGATTGAGTTTTGTCTGCAGTAATGAGTAGAGAGGTATGTGAGTTGTGAAATTTGAAGAAAAGCTTTCATTATGTTATTTATGGAAATGCATTCTTTTTGTACTTGTAGGGCTGCCATCTTTGTGGTACGACCCATGCTGTTAACCCCTAATTAACATTAAATCCTGTTGACTAGGGCAGAGGATGAACTGTCTTGGCCAAAAGTAAGGCAAAATTAAACAGAAAGTCTAAATCTCCCCCTCAAGTTTCTTTTTCAAGCAGTCTCTGTTTCAAGGGAAGCACAACTGAAGATATTGCAATTATTTATGCACAGAGTGTGATTTTCTTTGATCACACTTTCCATCTGTCAGCCAACAAGACAGAGGGGGGAGAACTGTCGTGAGTTTTTGGATAAGGGCTGCCTGTAGAAACACAGCCAAGAGGTGGTAACAAAGTAATGCCCTTGAAATGGAGACGACGCATGTTACAGTTTGAGTGCCACAAGAACAACATTCCTGGCCTTTGGTTTGTCACCAAAATGTTGAGTGCTCATTTGAGTTAGTAGAAATATTGAAGTTCATTCTTGATCTTAGCATCAGTAGTTGGACCAAAGTATCTTCAGGTTTTAGGGTTCTCTTGCTAGCTTTTTGTGGAGTTATCAACTGCGTTTCACAGTCATAATGTTCCTTCCCATATTTGAACACCTATCATGTGACCAAAGTTCAAACGTCAGCCATCCAATGACAACTGAGCAACCTCTTTCTGTTGAAGAAGACCATAATATGTGGTTGAAAGGTCTAAAACATGCAAGTAAGAAGGCCTTGAAAGTAAAATATTAACCTAGTGAATCTTAAACATTTGAATCTAAAGAAATGTTTAAGATTTAAAGGAATCGTTTAACATTTTGGGATGTTCAGATCTTTGCATTAGCACATCTAAATATTGTTTTTTTGGCCTAAGCTGGGTTTTGTCAGAAAATATTGGACATTGGTACTGGCTGCAAAAACCATATGAGCACATCCCTGCTTTGTATTGCGCTCATACCTTGGTTTGAATATTATTAAACATAAAGCTGAACCTTCTCTGCTCCCTGCCTCTCCGGCACCTCAGTCAGATATTTTCTGATTGGTTGTGTGTTTATTATAGAGCAAGCAAAGCCCAGCTAACAGCCTTTTGTCTCCTCCCCTCTCAGCTTTATTCATTATAGATCACCTGCCCCCACCTGCGCGGCTTCATTACTCCCTCATTTACAGCTTCTGTGGTCTGCTGACTCTTTTTTTTTCTCCACAGCCCTCCTGGTGCCACTGTCTCAAACCCCACCAGCCTCACCCCACTCTTGTCTGCCTCCCCCTCCCTCCTTCTATCCTTCCTCTGTCCTATCTACCCCCGTCCTGCATTCTCATTTTCACCATTAGGTAATTTAACCCTTCATGCAGACGGTCATTCTCAATGATGGCAAAAGACAGAGTGCAGTTTGTCACTTGCCTTTTAGTGCTTGTGTCAGTCTTTTGTGGGTCAATGAGCTGCGGAGTCTGGATCACCAGGAATGACCCCCGCGAATGACACATACGTATATCCCACAGTGCACACACTGCTTCCAACATCAACCCAGCAGTATTTTTCCTTACTCCCTCCCACTGTTAAATTGCTCAGAGATGTTGCTAACCACAAGTGTCCCCGAGGAATTGACAAAGCCAATAATTTAATAAAAATACGCCTATAACTATCCAGCCTAGAATCCCTTTTTCTGTCTTCTTGTAAACGCTGAATTAGGTGGAGCTTATTCATACTGCACTTGAGGGTATAATATTGCAATAAGGAAAGCATACAGTACTAACTGACCTATAATGTAGTATAACAATTGATTTGATTGACACTGAAGTGTCTACCTTATCGTGGTGGAGGGGTTTGAGTGTCCCAATGACCCCAGGAGCTCCGTTGTCGGGGGCTTTATGCCCCTGGTAGGGTCAACCAAGGCAAACAGGTCCGGGGGGAGGGACCAGACAAAACGTAGCTCACAAAAAACCCCTTATGACGAGCAATATAAATGGAACCTCGTTTCCCCTGCCCGGACGCGGGTCACCGGGGCCCCCCCCTGGAGCCAGGCCTGGGGATGGGGCTCGATGGCGAGCGCCTGGTGGCCGGGCCTGCACCCATGGGGCCCGGCCGGGCACAGCCCGAAGAGGCAACGTGGGACCCCCTTCCCGTGGGCTCACCACCCGTAGGAGGGGCCATAGGGGTGGGGTGCAGTGTGAGCTGAGCAGCAGCCGAAGGCGGGGACCTTGGCGGTCCGATCCTCGGCTGCAGAAGCTAACTCTAGGGACGTGGAATGTCACCTCTCTGGCGGGGAAGGAGCCTGAGCTGGTGCGCGAGGTTGAGAAGTTCCGAATAGATATAGTCGGCCTCACCTCGACGCATAGCAAGGGCTCTGGAACCAGTCTTCTCGAGAGGGGTTGGACTCTCGTCCACTCTGGAGTTGCCATTGGTGAAAGGCGCCGGGCAGGGGTGGCAATACTTATTGCCCCTCGGCTTGGCGCCTGTATGTTGGAGTTTACCCCAGTGGATGAAAGGGTAGCCTCCCTCCGCCTACGGGTGGGGGGACGGATCCTGACTGTTGTTTGTGCCTATGGCCCAAACAGCAGTTCAGAGTATCCACCCTTTCTGGACTCCTTGGAGGGGGTGCTGGAAAGTGCTCCCTCTGGGGATTCCATCATTCTGCTGGGGGACTTCAACGCTCACATTGGCAGCGACAGTGAGACCTGGAAGGGTGTGATTGGGAGGAACGGCCCCCCCAATCTGAACCCGAGCGGTGTTCTGTTATTGGACTTCTGTGCTCGTCACAGATTGTCCATAACAAACACCATGTTCAAGCATAAGGGTGTCCATATGTGCACTTGGCACCAGGACACCCTAGGCCGCAGTTCGATGATTGACTTTGTAGTCGTGTCGTCGGACTTGCGGCCGCATGTCTTGGACACTCGGGCAAAGAGAGGGGCGGAGCTGTCAACTGATCACCACCTGGTGGTGAGTTGGCTCCGATGGTGGGGGAGGATGCCGGTCAGACCTGGCAGACCTAAACGCATTGTGAGGGTCTGCTGGGAACGTCTGGCAGAGTCTCCTGTCAGAGAGAGCTTCAATTCCCACCTCCGGGAGAACTTTGACCATGTACCGGGGGAGGCGAGGGACATTGAGTCCGAGTGGGCCATGTTCCGCGCCTCCATTGTCAAGGCGGCCGACCGGTCCTGTGGCCGCAAGGTGGTCGGTGCCTGTCGTGGCGGCAATACCCGAACCCGCTGGTGGACACCGGCGGTGAGGGATGCCGTCACGCTGAAGAAGGAGTCCTATAGGGCCTTTTTGCCTTTTTGGCCTGTGGGACTCCGGAGGCAGCAGGCAGGTACCGGCAGGCCAAGCGGGGGGCGGCTGCGGCGGTCGCTGAGGCAAAAACCCGGACATGGGAGGAGTTCGGTGAGGCCATGGAGAACGACTTCCGGACGGCTTCGAAGAGGTTCTGGACCACCATCCGGCGTCTCAGGAGGGGGAAGCAGTGCACCGTCAATACTGTGTATGGGGGTGACGGTGCCCTGCTGACCTCGACTCGGGACGTCGTGGATCGGTGGAAGGAATACTTCGAAGACCTCCTCAATCCCACCGACACGCCTTCCGGTAAGGAAGCAGGGCCTGGGGACCCGGGTGTGGGCTCTCCTATCTCTGGGGCTGAGGTCGCCGAGGTGGTCAAGAAGCTCCTCGGTGGCAAGGCCCCGGGGGTGGATGAGATCCGCCCGGAGTTCCTCAAGGCCCTGGATGTTGTGGGGCTGTCATGGTTGACATGACTCTGCAACATCGCGTGGACATCGGGGGCAGTGCCTCTGGATTGGCAAACTGGGGTGGTGGTCCCTCTTTTTAAGAAGGGGGACCGGAGGGTGTGTTCCAACTATAGGGGGATCACACTCCTCAGCCTCCCTGGTAAGGTCTATTCGGGGGTACTGGAGAGGAGGGTCCGTCGGATAGTCGAACCTCGGATCCAGGAGGAGCAATGTGGTTTTCGTCCGGGTCGTGGAACTGTGGACCAGCTCTACACCCTCTGCAGGATCCTTGAGGGTGCATGGGAGTTTGCCCAACCAGTCCACATGTGCTTTGTGGACTTGGAAAAGGCATTCGACCGTGTCCCTCGGGGGGTCCTGTGGGGGGTTCTCCGGGAATATGGGGTATCGGACCCCCTGATACAGGCCGTCCGTTCCCTGTACGACCGGTGTCAGAGCTTGGTCCGCATAGCTGGTAGTAAGTCGGACTCGTTTCCGGTGGGGGTTGGACTCCGCCAGGGCTGCCCTTTGTCACCGATCCTGTTCATAGGATCTGTTCATGATTTCTAGGCGCAGCCAGGGCGTTGAGGGGTTCCGGTTTGGTGACCTCAGGATTGGGTCACTGCTTTTTGCAGATGATGTGGTCCTGTTGGCTTCATCAGACCGTGACCTCCAACTCTCACTGGATCGGTTCGCCGCCGAGTGTGAAGCAGCCGGGATGAGAATCAGCACCTCCAAATCCGAGTCCATGGTCCTCAGCCGGAAAAGGGTGGAGTGCACCCTTCGGGTCGGGGATGAGATCCTGCACCAAGTGGAGGAGTTCAAGTACCTCGGGATCTTGTTCACGAGTGAGGGAAGGATGGAGCGGGAGATCGACAGGCGGATCGGTGCGGCGTCTGCAGTAATGCGGGCTCTGCACAGATCCGTCGTGGTGAAGAGAGAGCTGAGCCGAAAGGCGAAGCTCTCGATTTACCAGTCGATCTTCGTTCCTACCCTCACCTATGGTCATGAGCTTTGGGTAGTGACCGAAAGAACGAGATCGCAGGTACAAGCGGCCGAAATGAGCTTCCTCCGTAGGGTGGCTGGGCTCTCCCTTAGAGATAGGGTGAGAAGCTCGGTCATCCGGGAGGAGCTCGGAGTAGACCCGCTGCTCCTCCGCGTTGAGAAGAGCCAGATGAGGTGGCTCAGGCATCTAGTTAGGATGCCTCCCGGACGCCTCCCGGGTGAGGTGTTCAGGGCACGTCCCACCGGTAGGAGACCCCGGGGAAGACCCAGGACACGCTGGAGAGACTATGTCTCTCGGCTGGCCTGGGAACGCCTCGGGATCCCCCGGGAAGAGCTGGACGAAGTGGCTGGGGAGAGGGAAGTCTGGGTTTCCCTGCTTAGGCTGCTGCCCCCGCGACCCGACCCCGGATAAGCGGAAAGAAGATGGATGGATGGATGGATGGACACTGAAGTGGATTTGATTTCTCTCTGTATGCTCTCCTAATTTGCGCGTTTAAGTTTGAGTTGGTTTTATTGCTTTTTCATTTACCTTGGTTAGTACTCAGCAGATAAACCATCCAGGAACAAATCACAAGTAAAAAAGTATTGAATAAACTTAAGGCCACATCACTTACTAATGTAAATGGTTAGGTGTGGTTGCCAGCTTGTGTGTGGTTTCATTGACTGTAATCAGTATGTGGAATTCACTCAGTTAAGATCAAGTCTTTTCACAATGCCTCCAACATGTACACGCATTCAAATAAATGCATTCAATACACCTCTATCACCATTGCATTTGGTTGTTTACACAGCTTGGAAGTGCATCAATTTCAGCTTTCTTTAAATAAAGGCAGATGGTGTGAATCTCTTTTGTACCCTTCAAGAGATTGGCAGTATTTCTTCGGGATGGTTATGTAACTTATTAACCTTCGTGTTGTCCTCCCGGGTCAAATTGACCCCGTCTGTTTTGACTGTTCCTTCTTTCCTCCCTTCCTTCCTTCTGTCTGTCCTTCCTCCCTCCCTCTTTCTCTCTTTCTTTCCTTCCTCTCTCTTTCCTCCCTTCCTTCTTTCCTTCCTCCATCCCCCTTTCATCCTTCCTCCCTCCCTCCTTATTTCCTTCCCTCCTCCCTTCCTTCTTTCCTCCGTCCTTCTTTCCTTCCCTCCTCCCTTCCTTCTTTCCTCTGTCCTTCTTTCCTTCCTTCCTCTTTTCCTTTCTCCCTCCCTCCCTCCTACCTTCCTTCTTTCCTTTCCTCCCTTCCTTCCCTCCTTCCTTCCTCCTTTCCTTCCTTCCTCCTTCCATTCCTTCTTTCCTCCATCCTTTCCTTCCTTCCTTCCTCCCTGCCTTCCTTCCTTCTTCCTCGCTTCCTTCCTTGACTCAAGGACAACAGGAGGGTTAAAGCAACCACAAAGGTTTGAACTAGTTCTTCTTTCCTTCCTCCATCCCCCTTTCATCCTTCCTCCCTCCCTCCTTATTTCCTTCCCTCCTCCCTTCCTTCTTTCCTCTGTCCTTCTTTCCTTCCCTCCTCCCTTCCTTCTTTCCTCTGTCCTCCTTTCCTTCCTTCCTCTTTTCCTTTCTCCCTCCCTCCCTCCCTCCTACCTTCCTTCTTTCCTTTCCTCCCTTCCTTCCCTCCTTCCTTTCTCCTTTCCTTCCTTCCTCCTTCCTTCCTTTCTTTCCTTCCTCCCTTCCTTATTTCCTTTCCTCCCTTCCTTCCCTCCTTCCTTCCTCCTTTCCTTCCTTCCTCCTTCCATTCCTTCTTTCCTCCATCCTTTCCTTCCTTCCTTCCTCCCTGCCTTCCTTCCTTCTTCCTCCCTTCCTTCCTTGACTCAAGGACAACAGGAGGGTTAAAGCAACCACAAAGGTTTGAACTAGTTATGAAACAGTTTCAATTTAATACTTATGCCTCTATGACATGAGCAAACAAGACCATCAGTGAGAAGATTGGCTATTTCTATGTTGTTATTCTAAATGCCTGCCACTGGGCCAGAATGAACCAAACAATTTAGAGCACACAGACCGGGAGAGCATTTGTTTACATTAAATGTAGCATTGTAGCATGAGGGAGTACGAAGACGTTGCAAGGACAAGGGGAGGACATTTCTCTGGGTTTGATAATGTTAAAAGTAAGTTTGTTTCACAGCGGTTATGTTCTAAAGCACATATGAACATGCCCAAACCCCCACACAACCATTTGGTGTGAATGCAGCTTTACATGTAAGCTAGGTGTATGAAAAGTACTAAAACAAAGTTAACTTTGTTTCACTATCTTCATATTATAATTATTCATCTTTTATTTTCACAAATAGATACATTAATTCAACCCAATGCATTCTGCAAACAGCTATGCTTAAAAAAGAATAATAGCTTAAAAAGACATTCAGTTTCCCTTGATTCAACCCTCCTTGGATAACCATGGCCTGGATGACTGAGAATCTTCACAGACAGTATTCAAAATAAGTTGCGTCCTTCTTTCAATCGTTTTTAACACAAGTACACGTGCTAGAGAGATCATGATCTTTACGACACGAGGTGGAGATTTTCATGGGAAATTCAGTCTTCATTCTAGGAAAAACTTTTGTCCCTAGGGGCCACCAAATGGAACACAAAATGGAAGTACCTTGTAATAACTTTAAAGATTTCTCCATCTCCATGACAATTAAAATGCAGGGATTTTCTCAGGCTAATTGGGAGCATGGGAATGCCTAAGCTGGCTGCACAAAATGTTTTTTTTTATTATGTGTTTTTGTATTTTGTAGAACACATTTTTACTCATTGTAATAAATCCTTTGGGGATAAATGTAATAGTGATTTTCAGCAAGGCTTGCAGTGTGGCTCTAAGGATGGCAATGTTGGTTGGTCCACTACTTTGGTCTAGACTAAAATATCTATTTTATATGAACTATTGAATGGTTTGCCATTCATGGTCATGTTGTGTTTTTGAAAAATATCTCAACTTCTACTGGTACCATGAAGTTTGGTACAGATGTCCAAGGTGTTAAGGTGACAAATCTTAGTGACTTAGGCGAGCCATGACCTTAACTCCAGCACGACCATCTCATCAAAGTTTTCTCTTATTCAGTATCTCTTATTTCAGCATCTACGCAATGGACTTGCATAAACATTTGAAGATCCTTTGAATTTTTCTCTAATGTTCTCATGATGAATCTCAGTGACTTGGGGGATCACTTAACTTTTCCTTTAGTACAATCATCAGATAAAAATATAAAAGACTTTGGTTTACACCTGCTAAACATCAGTATGTTAGTATTGTGATGGGCACTGACATTAGCATTTAGCCTCTTACTCTTGTTGTATTCATGTGAACATATTACAAATATAATTATCCTTTGTGGAGAAATATAAATTGTGATAATTAATTTGAAGTTGACAAAAAACAAAGAAAGGTATTACCATTACACACACATATATATATATATATATATATATATATATATATATATATATATATATATATATATATATATATATATATATATATATATATATATAGAGAGAGAGAGAGAGAGAGAGAGAGAAAAGGCACATGGAACTCTTTGATTCATAGCCAAGTGAAGTTCTCTGTGCTTTCAAGTAATTGTTCCAAAGATAAAGTTCACTCATTGGGTTATCTTGGCCTGGGTCAGAGTTTAAACACACATTTGTTGTGTTTGATTGAGGCAGCAGAGGAGAAGACACATCATTTGAGATGGGAAAACAAAAGAATATAAAGCTGGAACAGCAGAAGTCTGCCAGGGCGTCTGTATGTCTGCTGACCTTTTCATTCACTTCCACTCCCTCTCTGACATAAAACAAGAGGCAGTGAAATGTTTACTTACGTCACAAGTATATCTTGTATTTGTTGTAAATGAAAATTGTGACTTTGTGTTTGTCTTGATGACTTTGTTCACATGCATTAAAGATGCTCACCCAATGAGTGTATGGGGACATGAAATGCTCTATTGTTGTTGTTAAAGCTGATTTGGGCTTTATGACTTTTGTTGCTTTATGATCTTTATGTTTATGTATGATCATTATGTCTTCGAAATTGAGTCTTTATGTAAACAAAAGCACAGCCCCTGTCTCAGAAGAGGAGGTAGGCGTAAACTTTATTCCAAAATCCTTTCAGGGACAAACACATTTCTCTGCTCTGCCTAATTATTCCATCCGGTTTCAGGGGTGGCTGGACAGTGTTTTAAGAAGCCTGTTCTCCAGGGATTAATTTCTTTCATGGTTCGCCTAATTAAGGTATTAACAAATTGTAATAATTCTAGCCAGAGGATGCTTCCAAGCTATGCATTGCTTAAAGCTTCAGCCACCACATCAAATATATATTTAATCTACGTATAATGTAGTGGCTACACAAGATAAACACATTTACCGAAAGCTGTAATGCCCTGGAATCGATATAAGCCGTTTCTTTGTTTACTCTCTTGTTTGTACTTGGATTGCCTTCGGGTCATTCCAGTAAGCGGAGAAGAATAAAGAGCGGAGAGGTAAAAGAGTAAGAACGAGGAGCATCAAGAAAGAAAGCATTGTCTCAGTAGTCTTCATCATCATCTCGCCCATCATCATTATCATCAAACGGTTTTGGCCTTTTGAAGAGTCTGTGTGTGAAGAGATCTGATAAGCACAAGCCTAGAGTTTGTGGCACTGCAATCCTTTTGGTGTCAGAGCCGCTGGAGAGTTTGTCTGGTTTCAGCTAGCTGCTTTATCATATCATACTATCGACAGTCTCGAGCACTCAGCCAGCATTAGCTTGACTCTAACAATCATATGCTGCTTTGAATGGCATGAGGACTTTAACTGTCCCCACAGCACAGCAATTATGGTGCCACTGAATTGTCTGTAAACATCATATGATTTGAAGTGATGAGTAGAGTCTTAAAAATTCTTTCCCAATAGTGATCATTATCAAGTTTTGTCTGATGATTTTCATCTTATCTTAAATCAAATGACACTGCTGTATATATGCTTTATGGTTATACTGTTATGTATGTCACAATGTGGTTGGTTAATAATATTTTCAACAGTCTTTTATCATCTTGAAATATTGAGTTCAGTCTCTCTACTCACGGTCAGTCACAAAATAACTTGTGCATGCTTTTAACTCTTGCAGGCTTATCTGTTTTCTTTTCTCCTCTAAGCTTTTGAATAAATTGCAGACTATACAAAATGCAGCATTACAAGTGCTGACTGTACTACCAGAAAAGAGAATGCATTACACCTGTTTTTTGCTATTTCATTTGCTGTTATTTTTTTAAGTATACTTTAAGATACTGCTCATTTTTTTAGATCACTCAGGGGACTCGTGCCTGAATACATAACGCTTATGCACACACATATACTGTATAGTCTTTCCATTCTTTGATGTTTTAGTTTGTTTTCTGGACCAGGACTAATTCCTGTGTTGAGGTAGGCTTTAGTGTCATGATCCTCACATCTAAAACAGCCAGAACAGAGGGAATGACAACCTGCTGACAGCTTCAAATCCAATTTCAGATCTACTTTGTCAGTGTAACATTCACATGATTACGTTAAGTTTATTAAATGTATATATGTTAGGAGCCATGTACCAAATATATTAATCTCAAACGAACAGAAAAGATGCTTTCTACCAGATTTAGCTACAAGCTGATTTCCATCTGTAGTCACTGGGCAGTAAAACCTATCATCTCCACTACAAATGGACAAACAGCGTATTGACATCCATGCAAGCATACACACAAAGAAAGCATACACACAAACATATAAACACACTTTGTATGACAAAATACAAAACAGGATACAAATATCAAAATATTACGTGCATATATCGAAAGTTACAAAAATGGGTTGTAAAATTGTCAAATGAATGCTGACAATGCTGGTTATATAAAATCCATTTTCTAACTTCACAGGAGAAAATATGGAAATCTGTGCAGGTTTTCAGATTGACAGGTGGCTAATTCCATTCTTTAATGGCTGATTGTGCAAAGGCAGAGCCTTGTTAGGGACGCTACATTCTCCCCTTGAAGCAGACCTTGAAGCTCTGCTCTTTTGCTTGGAGTGAGTTGAACAAAACTCTTCATTGGTGGAGGTGCAGCATTATGTATTATGTGATGCACTAAATGGACATCTGAATACTAAATTTATGAATGCTAAAGTTGTCAAAGCTTAATTAGTATATCACAAAGATGACATTGTTGTAATTTCCTGTCTAGGGCTTTCAGAGCTTGTTTATGAAGTGATCTAATTAGTTTCAAGAAAGTCTTGTTTACCTGAGACCAGTATAATATACAGTACTGAAAATACAAATGAAACATCAGTGCATTTAAGTATGTCTTTTGAAGCTTCAACTGTTCATGAATTCCTAATATATCTAAAGTTAATTATGTTATATATACACACACAACTTTTTAATATGCTTTTTGAATACAAGACTGGAAACTAGAGTAAAGCCAAGTAGTTAGACTCATCAACATTTTATCTTTTGTCCATCTATATAAATGTTTGGAAGAAATGTTTGTTTTTGTTTATTCATACAATGTATGGTCACTGTTTTCTCAATATTCACAGTAAAACATGAGGCACTGAGCCACTTTGGAACTTTTTCCATTGTTATTGACAATTTGGCAACAACTTGTTCAGAATCTTTCCCGTGTTGTCTGCATACATCAGTGGCTCTACGCCACCACACACAGATGGAAGAACAAGGAGAACAACAGCAATCCTAAAATGGAACCTTGGGGTACTCCCATAACGTAATGCTGATAAGCTCAGCCTTGAATACATTGTAGATTCTCTTCCATTATTTCTTTTATCACCTTTTAACCTTGCTTTTATGCTTTCACAAAAAGAAAAATTCTTTCAAATTGCTTTCTTTAAAACATGAAAATGGTGATAGTAGAAGAGGTCACCACAATCTTTACCAGTCTTCATGAGACCTCCTTCCGGTGTTTTTTGACCTGCTCCTTCATTTCTGTATATCAGTTCTGGTATAATGAAGAATTTAAATAAAAGTCAAAGATGTCTTAAATTCATGTATATTATCAACGGGTATAGCATAGAGAGAGGCAGTTTGTTTTGTGATTTAGGTGAAATCGAATATTACATTTATTTCTGTTTATTTCTCATTATATCATGGCTTAGTAAAATGTCTGGTTGAATGAGGAGGAACGTACAGTCATCTTTTAGGAGAGGGGGGTTTTGTGGAAGGTTTGATTTTGTAGAGTTTGTGATAGAAGACAAAGTTCTTTTGTGTGCCATAGTGTAATGTGTGGTGTCTTAGAAGTCCATGTATGCTGGACACTGTGCTAAAAGAATGTGGATGTCTTATGTTGGCTGATTAGACGATATGATGAATGTGATTTTAAAGTTTCCTCAATAATAGTGGTTCAGCACCATGGATAGCTCCATGAGTCTACAGAAGACTAGCAGCGAGGCACAACTAGTTTTCCCAACAGTGACCTTCATTATAACATCCTTTTGAAAATTGCTTTTGTGTGTGTGTGTGTGTGTGTGTGTGTGTGTGTGTGTGTGTGTGTGTGTGTGTGTGTGTGTGTGTGTGTGTGTGTGTGTGTGTGTGTGTGTGTAAAACCAACAAAAAATAATGCGAGTTATGCCTAAATTATACAACTCTGCTGAACAAAGCGTTAATCTCCCTGAACGTGGCATGGCGTCTCGTGGGGGATCATTATTCTTTATATGCAACAAAGCGGTGCCTATGAACGTATACCAGCTTCACTTTTGCAAGCCCCCTTTTTTTTAATGACTGTAGGCATCGCTCTCCAACTGCGCTTTTACAAGGACAATAGTAATTATCTTTATGTTAACTGCCATCTCGTAGACTAGAATACCCAGAAGGCAAACGGTGACGAAAAGTTGGCCTGCCGTGCGTTTTTTTTTTCTTCTTTAGGTCAAATTCTCATTCAGGTGAAAACTATGGATTTAACATTTGCTGTTCAACCCTGCCAACTAAATCCCAGGCAATTTGTGCATTAGGCTAATTTAATTTGATGGCCTAAACCATCCCAGAGCAAGTAAAACCCAGGTCGAGGTCACTGCTGCCAAACAAGGTAACGCTACCCCTGAGGTTATTAATTACACCGCTGAGACAAAAGGCAAAAACAGGATTATGAGCCCTATAGAAGCAGTGGTGCCAAATAACGTCCTTTCTTACCAAATCCTCTTTCTGCCTGTCTCGTGAATTACATCAGGGGGGATTCGGGACCAATAACTATGTGGGTGTTGTGCACCACATCCGATAATTTATCACACTGAACAAGCAATGACATACCATCCGTGTCCCCATATATTAACACGGTTTTGAATTCAGTTTATGCAGGAACTCCTGATCTATACCTCAACCTCAGGACCCACTCCCTTACTCCTACCCCCCTCAGCCCGCATACCCCTCCATCCCTCTCCAGCTATTTGAATAGAGAGCCTGCGGAGCACTCTTTTGTTCAGTAGCGCTCAGCTGCTGAAGAGGTGAGCACCACTTCGGCGCTCATCCACTCGTCGCGGCTGTTGCCTCTGCTCGTCTCTGGAAGACGCGAAGTCTCCACACAGAGACCAATTGAAGGCAGAAAGAGAGAGAGAGAGAGAGAGAGAGAGAGAGAGAGAGAGAGAGAGAGAGAGAGAGAGAGAGAGAGAGAGAGAGAGAGAGAGAGCGAGAGAAAGCACGTTTCCGTCCCTCCGCTTCTGCTGCCGTTCAACCAACACTGCCTCGTTTTCACCCACACTCGCAGGGCTTTTACGCGTCGTTGGATGGTTCAGATTTCTGTCTGTGGCTCTACCACCTGCACCGTATCAGACCGACGCTCCTGTAAAAGGCTGCAGCATCGCTCTACATTCCTGTGGACCGGACATCACTTCCTCCGAAAGGTGAACGCGAGTTTTTTTGTGGCTTCTTTTTGGCTTTTGATAGTAGAATTTGTAGATAAAGTCAATTTTAGAGTCCCACTTGCATAAGGGAAAAG